>NC_042997.1:47481139-47521139 GCF_006345805.1 Octopus sinensis | reverse complement strand
TATTTTATTACATAGATTATTACTGTTCTCTCTCTTCTCAATCTCGTCACCTGCGTTTCCGAATTGTTATTTCTGGAAAATTACTCCATTTCGTTTAGTGACAGAATATTATATATCGGCAGACATACTTCGATTAGGAATACTTAATTTTCTAGATATCCTTTTGATATCAATATCCGGTCGATTAACTTTCATTTTCCTGTCTACGTAAATTGATAACTTCTTTCGCATCCTCCTCCTCCGCCTCTTCATCGTCGTTGTCGTCGTCGTCACCAAAAACATTTTAAAGTTCTAGTTATATTCCCGTTTGCTAAAAACTGAACACACTTTTGACTATGCTGTAGACTGTGCAAATAATTTTTTTCCCATCCTCTGCTTATTTCGCTTTTACAACTATCGTCAGCTTCGGTACGTGTTCGTGGCTTCTGGGAGGTTTTTAATCCTGTAGCACAATCAAGAATCCTCTATCTTATTTTTGCATCCTGCGTTAGTCAAGCAATGCTGTCTTATATCTATTTCTATTGCAAATCTTTTCTATTTCCCAACTACAATTCACCTCTGAGTTTCTCGTGCATTCATTTCTTTTTTTTTTTTTTGACTCGTTTTTAGTTCTTCTCTGTTAGCTTTATCGAAGACAGAAACTCCTTTCGCACCTTCAGTGCAATGCTCTTTGTTGTATGTATTCTGGTCTTATTTCCAGTTTGAGAAAATTTCCCTCCCTTCTCCTTTCATTGTCGCAGCTACAGCGTTCGGTATTTGCAAAAAGATGAAGAGAATCCTTCAGTTGATATTCATAACAGATTTCAGATACATTAAGTTCCTGTCTCTTTTGTCATAGCAAAGATAATGTTTCTTTTTCAGATTTCAGACTGAATATTCTAATTACAACAATTATATTTCACGTTTTATTTCTTTTCTGTCTGGCTCGTATGAAAACGTTTTAACTATAACAACTATTACTATACTGGGAGAACTAGCAACCAATTGGCTATTACGTTATTTGTTGTTCTTGCTGCTGCTGCTGCTGTTGTTGTTGTTGTCCGTATCGTCGTCATCATCATCATTATCATCATCGTCATCGTTATCGTTGTTATTATTATTATTATCATTATTATATTATTATTATTATTATCATTATTATTATTATTATTATTATTATTAATTATTCTTCTTCTTCTTACTATTATTATTATTATTATCATTATTATCATTATTATTACTATTATTATTATTAATTATTATTATTATCGTTATCATTATTACCATTATTATTATTATTATCATTATCATCATCATCATCATCATCATCATCATCATCATCATCATTATTATTATTATTATTATTATTATTATGATCAACATTATGATCATTATTATTATTACTATTATTTAGTACCGTTTGAAGTATTAATCTAATGTATGTATAATATCACTCGCTAACCTTTACTTCCATGAGTGTTTTACACACCGTCTCGTTCATTGTTTTCTGACTATTTGTCTTCATTCGTTGTGATTCTCTTATTTCTGCTTTCTTTATCTAACACGATAACAAATTTTGTAATTCCCCCTCTCCTCAAGGTTGCCTTGGCGAATATTTCTAACTCGATATTATAATTATAAATATCATTATTATCCTTTATCATTATTGTTGTTGTTATTGTGGTTATTGTTATTGATGTTGTACATATTATTGTTGTCATTATTATTGAGTGAAAGAGCAGTGCATGCCATCAAAGTGACACTGGGGTAAAATATACGAAGTCCAGTATACCCATCATGACTACCCGTCTGATAAGAGTACACTAGGGACATGCATCGCAACCATATGTGCGCGACATGGTGATCTCATATCGAGATACATAGCACATGACCTTGCAGGTGGGGCCCAGTCAAAGTTTGCTTCTTGTCGAGTAACCCATCCCGCTCAAAAGGTCCCTGAATAAGGGTTATTTAAGGATGTTGAACCCATGTTTCCAGAGGTGAATTATTCAAACCCTAAAGTATCCCTCTTAATACATGGCTATGATGCTCCCCCAGTACTTCTGCTCGTGATCAGAGATGGGCATATCGTCAGCTAAAAAGGGACATGCTCAACTGGTTAAGGTCAAACAACTGACAGGCAAATTTGTGGTATTGAGCAGAATATTTGCTGTAGCCCATCTTTTATACCAAGACAAAACAATGTACATGATAACACTTTCAATCAGTTAAGATTATTATTATTATTATTATTATTATTATTATTATTATTATTATTATATTATTATTATTATTATCATTATTATTATTACTATTATTATCATTATCATAATTATTATTATTATTATTATTATTATTATTATTATTATTATTATTATTACTATTATTATTATTATTATTATTATTATTATTATTATTATTATTATTATTACTACTACTACTATTATTATTATTATTTTCCTCCTCGCTTGATGAGTTTGATAAAATGTCGTTTATTTATGCTTTTAAAGTATTATTACAAAATATTTTGCTGTGTATTTGGTTGTAGACATCGACATAAGGACAGATGAGTGTTTATTCCGTTTCACCGAACTCATGTAAAAAATGTGTTTACTGATAATAGTTAAAAACTAAAAATATTGTCGTGTGATGAATAAGGAAAGGATGGACAGAAAAATGTAGAATGAACTGAAGCAAAATTATACTTCGTACTCACAAATTACAGTTTCTCCCTGTAGAATTGATAAGCGTTAACAACGGACCCATGACCATCACCATAACTATCAGCCCTGACAGATGCTACAGCAGGAACAACAACAATAATAAAATAAGATGACAATCTTTGCAGAAGCAAAAGCAGAAGCGACAGAAAGTGGTTTCTTCAGTACCACTGCCTCAAGCAATACCAGTAATAACAAGATAACGGTCCCGTTCACTAATGGCATTGAAACCAGAAATAGCAGAATAAAACCAATTGTCTACAGCTTCCATGACTGCCACATCAACTACATTCATTAGGAATGTCGGCACCACAACTATCAGCAGGAATACTAACCGCAAAAACACCCAAAAAAACTGAAAATGATGCCAAGGCTGGATCTACTGCAAAGTTTGTAGAATAGCTTAGCATATCTCTCTGGAAAAGAAACAGACTGGTCTGAGAGATAGGGAAATGTTTCTCTAATGAAAATGTTTCTCTAATGAGGCGTAGGAGTGGCTGTGTGGTAAGTAGCTTGCTAACCAACCACATGGTACCGGGTTCAGTCCCACTGCGTGGCTCCTTGGGCAAGTGTCTTCTACTATAGCCTCAGGCCGACCAAAGCCTTGTGAGTAGATTTCGTAGACGGAAAGAAGTCCGTCGTATATATGTATATATATATATATGTGTGTGTGTGTGTGTGTGTGTATGTTTCTGTGTCAGTGTTTGTCCCCCCAACATCACTTGACAACCGATGCTGGTTTGTGTACGTCCCCGTAACCTAGCGGTTCGGCAAACGAGACCGATTGAATAAGTACTAGGCTTACAATGAATAAGTCCTGGGGTCGATTTGCTCGACTAAAGGTGGTGCTCCAGCATGGCCAGAACCACATGACTGAAACAAGTAAAAGAGTAATGAGAGAACAGAAGGTTTGCATCAGCTGTCTCACTTGTGACGTTAGTGAAAATTTCTAAAATAAGGGTGAAATACAAATGCGCCATAATGAATGGAAGGTAGTCGAAAATTCTAGATATAGAATTGCTAGAGGTGCACATGGATGAACATAATTTTTGTCAACCCCCACAATGCCTTCCAAGACAGTAAAGAGCGAGTTGCTCTCGGAAATCCACAGAAGTAGTTTTCGCTTGGGAGGAACACCTGTTTATTCTAACTTACATGGAACAGCGAGTAACAAGTGTGAAAGGAATATATTTGCTGCCATATTTGCAACTGTTAACATGCGGTCTCGTAGAAGAAATGAATGCAGTCTTCAGCCTGAATTGTACCACGAAGAAAACTGGTCTGGAATAACTGTTGCAGTCAGAAGAAAAAACATCTGTCACATACTCAAGCGGCACCTAACTGCAAAACATGGTAATGCGTACTATGCCCACATTTATTAATATTGCCTAATATCTGGTGCTACAATACTTCAGCACTGCAGAGACTTTATCTTCATGCGCATATGTTTGGGTGATCAACTGCATTTGACTGTATAAAAAAAAACCTATCACTATTTTTATGATTTCTGATTTATTTCTATGCCTAACTTTTAATATCTCTCACCTTTTCTTGTCTACTTTGTCTCAGATTTCAAAAGAAAGAAAAAAAATTAAAAGTGTATATGATTTCCATATATACATAGAAACTGAATGAAAATTAAATATAAATTTTCTAGACACATTTATGCAGATTAATGTAATTAAAATAGTAGCATTGTTACTTACAGAATTAATATGCACTAAATTTTGTTCATTATTCTCCTTCTAAATGCCCACACGTATATATGTGCATTTCTGTATACATGTATGTAGGTGTGCATTGGCATACATACACACACATATACACAGACACGCACACACACATACGCGCGCATTATATACACACAATACCTGTGTCCTCTGATTTATTATATCGCTTGTGAGAACTTATATAATTGTTACTGAGATTTGTATCAAAATATTGGAAAAATAATAATAAATGAAAGAAACTTTTTTTATAGCACAAACCTGCAAAAAAAACATAAATGGAAGCTAGCAATTATATGACAGTGACTAGAATACAAATACTTTTACACCTTGCAGCTTGTCTGTTAAGTTATTTTTTCCTTTGAAAATTAAAAACCTGACTAGATATTCACTTTTAATTAATATCAAACACTAATGTTATATTACATTTATGATGCGTGCAGTGGTAGTTAAATGGAAGTCTGCAGCATTAATGAGAAATATAACTATACTGACTATATTCCATATTTTCCTTAGTGATATTATACAAAATCTGTCTTCTTTCTGTTTTAAGAGAAAACAAATACATAATAGAGACTGAATCGGAGATAAAATAATATAACACTCATAAATTTATTAACCATACGTAACCTCAATGATCAAAATGTTTGCTAAGCAAATACCAAAATATAATAAAAATACTAAATAATACTTCTTTCGCTTGTATGAAACAGTCCATTAGTATTTCTAATACTACTACTACTACAACTGCTATTATTTATATTAGTTCTAGTTGTTCTAATGACTTTTATGATTATTTTTTTTTCGTCAATAAAGACAGGAAGATGTTGAGATTTGATGTGTAAGAGGATAATTAATTGAATTTAATCACTCATATTTGTGGCAGATTTTTTCTGCATTGGTGGTTTCAAAAGTAAAAAATGAGACTAAAAACTCCCCGAAGGAAAATGCTTAATATTGTAAAATGTATTTGTTTTGTACCTTCCAATCTCACTATCAACATTTTGTTTTAAAGTAATATCCTAGAGGAATTTGCATAAATAACAAAGTGGGACCAAAATAAATACACGTCTTTTACTCAAATGTTCTCTTGATGGGTTTGTTGTATGAATTGGAATTGTCAACGTGAATTCAAAATTATAGATTCGAAGAAGAGTAATATCATATCATTATTCTTCAGTGGTATCGTAAAATAATAAATGCATAGTTATCAGTTGCTTTTCGATAAGGGATAAAACGAAAAGTATTTAACATTCATAAACCTGCATATTTCTTGTGAATATACAGTAGATCAACCTGGCTGACAACGCCAAACTAAAGTTTAGATAGGAGTACATTGCAGTTGTGAAGATGTTCATCGTTTTTAACAACGGGTAGGTACACAAACTCTAGTATGCAGATAGCTACGGTTCTACAGATAGAGTTGTGCTCCCTGTTTAAATTAGCAACTGAAAATCAAACCATGACAGAACAACCACATTATTGTGCAGAGACTTTGTCAAGAGCGTTCGACCGTGGTGCATATCTATATAATTCAGGGGGCGACCGATTCTTATTGCATCAGATCCGTCGAAAACAAATTTGAATTCAAATTTGCTGTGATAACCACTAAGATATTACTAAAAAAGGCACATAAATAAATTTGACTCGGTACACTAACTATTGTCTAATTAGTACACGGCCATTCGATACATCTGTATCGCAGTCGATGTGTTCTCGTCTGAGCACGTGAGTAGCTGCGAATATGCAAAATTAAAAATGCTTAAATGGGCCAAAATGCCGCTGACATATTCGCTGGCATATTTTGAGAGCATCATACGACATCAAAGCCTTCTGATTAAAACTACATTCAAAAGAGAATGAAGAGAACACCCTTTTTTGTTTTAGATGAAATCAATTTCTTATTGTAGTGAGATATGAATCGAGAATGTGGAAGAGCTTATGTCTGTGTGGTAGAGACTGACGGACAATGAGATAACTTTCATAACCGTGGGAAAGTTTGGAAATTAACACATAAAGCGCGACGGGCCAGGATCGTAGCCGCCAGGCACAGGTCGACAGGTGACGATCGTAGCCCAGATAGATGCATTTAATTTATGAGCGTTTGTTGGGATCTAATTTCACACAAACGCCCCGATACCCCCAGAATGCAAGAAGACGAATAGTTCAACTAGTGACTTTTCAGATGTTGTAAATATATACTAAGAAGATATTTGAATTATTATTTTTTTGTTTTTTATGTGTACATGTTTGTCTCATTTTCATAAATGCGGTCAGCAGTCTATGCTACGTATATACAAATCTCAGCGCTTTTGGGGTTAATTTTGTAGAACAAACAACTGAAACGTGAGAAATCTTATATTGGGTCATCCCATAAATAATGCGTTTTTTTTTTTGTCAATTGCATGAACTAAAAGTCGGAAGTGGCCGGGATAAACTACCTGCATTAACCTGCTATAGAAGCAGGTAGTAATTTTACCTTGTCCATATTCTTAGTGCAAGTTTTAAAAAGTGCAGTTCTATTTTAACAGTTACTTTTCCAAAGTAAGTGACAAAGGAGCATATTCGTTATATTTTTCTTTATGAGTTCAATAAAGGCAACAACGGAATGGAAAGAGCGAGGAATATTAATGAAGTATATGGAGATCGGGCAATAAGCGTAAGCCATTGTGAACGTTGGTTCCAGAAATTCCGAACCGGAAACTACAACGTAGAGTGTTGTCCTGGATAATCAGTGAAGGTCGACGAGGATGTCCTGCAAACTTAGGTGGAACAGAATCCCATCGCAACTGCTGAAGAACTCGCAGAGAGGTTTGGATTGACTCATTCAACCATTCATCGACACTTGCGTATCATCAGAATAGTCAGCAAATTGGGTCAATGGGTTCGTTTTCTAGTTTAATCGCGCGCAGAGATTCTTGCTGCTCACGTCTTTCGAATGAACCATTTTTTTGGCCCGAATAATAACTGGTGATGAGAAATGGGTTCCCTACATAAATATCAAGTGCCGAAGACAGTGTGTAAAGTAAGAAGAAACACCGGCACCCCAGGCTCAGGAAGGACTTCGCCCACGTAAGATGTTGTCATCTGTTTGGTGGAATATGAAAGGTTTAGTCCACCTTGAACGTTTAAACCAAAGCACAAATGATACTAAAGGAGATCTACTGCGAGCAGCTTGAGCGGCTTAAGTCATCGCAAGAAGAAAAACAACTTCGGTTTCAAGACGAAAGGTGTTCTTCAGTCAGGATAATGCTCTGCCACATACAGCGAGGTTGAAATTCCAAAGGCTGGAGCAGTTGGAATGGAAAATGATGCCCCACCCACCATATTCGACGGACATTGCTCCATCTGATTACCATTTATTCCGCAGTCTTCAAAATTATTTGGACAGAAAAAAAAAAAATTTTGCAGACGAGGTCAGAACAGTACTGGAACAGTATTTTTCGTCAGGGACAAATGAATTTTGGAAGAGGGGCCTTGCAAGTCTACGAGATAAATGGAAGAGCATTGTAAAAAATGAAAGCGAGTATATTTTAGAATAAAAAGAAAAAAACTTCGCTTCTCTTAATGTTAAAAACTACTAGAAGTATAAAAAATCCGCATTATTTATGGGATAACCCAATAATATGTCAATGCATATGTCAATTATAAGTATCTGTGACTTGCAGTTTTGCTCCTTTTATACTGTTGTATAACTCCTACGGCACATGACGCTACAGCTAAAGAAATTAGGAGCGATTGTAACAGTAGTCATAACAGATAGTAAGTCGATGGACATCATACATGTTACATAAATATATGCATGCAAGCATAAATATATGCATACATATGTGCATACATACTCATATACACGCATATATCCTTGTCTACGCATAAATGTACGTGTGATTTCAACAATTTATCCATGCATTTCACAAACTGTTTTGTAGAAACTGAAATTTAACACATTTTTTTTTCTTTGTGGTGAACGTACAAGTTAATTTATTGAAGGTGGGTAAAATTCTTATATCACAACTTTTGAAAATTATTTTTAAGATTATTTTATTTAACACCGTCTAGTGTACTATTTATTTTCTAACCGATGTACATAGTTATTTCATATATTTTTATGCACATTGAGTATACCAGTGTAACTGTTTACTTTTACATAAAGAAATTCCAAATATAAACGTTAAGTAACCACAGTTTTATATGGAGACAGGAGGGATCTGGGTTTTATTTCTCTAATAAATATCTAACAAAGCCAGAAATTTGTCAAACCGATCCCTTATGTCAGCACAAAAAAAGCATAAACCCGATTTATTGCGACTTTGCTTACTTCTTAGGGACGAAATTCATAGTGAATGTCACTAAACTTGAACATACTACGAAGGACTTCAAAGTAATGCTACAAAACTTTTTATCACAAACCTAACAGAAACTGGACATTACATTTAATATTGAATCATTATATAAAAAAGACATCAAAATGTTCATAGCTTATTGCGTTAAATATATTACACTTAGTGACTGTGGCATCCCCACTGCTTAGAAGATATTGCACGTGATGGCAACGTAAAAAGAGACTAAGCTGGAAATGAATCATGGGACTGGTTTTTCTGAGAACTCACCCGTATCATCCGTTAATATGAATAAGTTTCGATTGCTTTTCACTGTGCTATATAGGTTCATAACAACATCTTGATAATAATCTCTTCTGCTATAGGCACAAAATCTTAAAACTTCTGTGGGAGGTAGGTGGTGGGGGTATCTAGTAAATTTCATCGATCCCAGTGTATAACTTGCACTTATTTTGCGACACCAATAAGATGAAAGGCAAAGTCGACTACGAGTGTATTTGAACTCCGTAAAGACGGTCGAAACGCTGCTAAGCATTTTGTCCGATGTGGTAACGATTCTGCTTGCTCGCCGCCTTCCAACATTTTGTTAATAACAAAAACAATAATTCTCCAACTCCTTCTATTTCTCTTTTTCTTCAAACTGTCTGCCTTTTGATCAAAGTCGTATTTACAATATTACTGGTTATAAGATGACGTGCTGGCAGAATCCATGCCGCGCCAGAGAAATGCTTAGCAGCATTTCATCCTTCTTTACGTTCTGAGTTCAAATTCCACCGAGGTCGACTTTGCCTTTCATCCTTTCGGGGTCAATAACATAAATACCGGTGGAATACTGGGGTCGATGTAATCGCTTAGCCTCCTTCCCGGGCCTAGTGTTAAAAATTGAAACTATACTATAGCTGATTAAAGACAAATAACTCTATCGTCTATATTATCTCCTACTACTGATACACAATGTAACAATGTAAGGAAAACGAGTATCGACTGAAAAACAAATAATTAGATATTTAAGCCAAGCAGTAGTAAGTAGATAAAAGCGTTATATCGTCGATGATAAAAGGGCCCTACAGGTAAACTGTCACCACAGTAACACAGGTTGGGCACAATATCGTTCATTATTTTCTTGTATGCTTTCAGGTTCTGAGATGAAATCTCAACAAACACAATTTTACATTTAATGTTCATAAAATAAGTGTCATTCAAGGACTGGGCGGGATCAGTTAAATCGTGTACACTGTTCTTACAGGATATGTGTCTTCAGACCAAAACTCGATATCCTGTTAATGATGACAGGAATTTGTAGCAATTCCAGAAGAGTGAACTGATATTTAGATGATCAGCTGGATGATACAACTTTCATAATAATAGATGATAACGTCGAGAATTAATTTTCAAATACGATTTTGGTATTGATAACAAAATTGCATTGAATAATCGAAGCAAAAACAAAAGTTACAAAATGTTTATTTGAACAAATCGTGGCCCAATCCAGCAAACTGATACTTCTTTTATCGACCCTGAAAGGATGAAAGCCGAAGTTAACCCCCAGAGGAATTTGAACTCAGAACGTAAGGACAGGCGGCATGTCATTAAGTATTTTGCGTGCCAACGATTGTGCCTGATCACCACCTTGTTTTGAGATTTATTAAATTGATATATGAAAATGATTTTGTGTTTCGTATTTATCAACGCTTTAAAAGACACGAGTATTGAATAAAGAGAAGGAAATTAGCAAATATTAACTGAAACCACACTGAGTTTATTTCTTACTAACTGGAGAGGAATTCTTAGTTTTATACATAACAAAATTAAGTGCTTTAACATTGATGTCTTTTTCTTGAGTACATTTGTAACATAAACAGAAAGCTAAATTTGTATAGTCGGCGCACTTAGAAGATCGTCATGGCAGTTACCAGAAATAGTATCGAATTATAAAATATAATATAGTTTTCTGCTTCTCTGGAGTCCGCCTATCAACATAGATGTTGGCAAAACAACAACCGAGCTCTTTAAATAATTGATATCTCGTTCGAAAACCTACATAGAACAACAAAAGCAATGGAAAAGAAGGAAAAATTGAGCGGTGGGGAAGAGTAAATATTTTACTCAAGGCAAAGGGATCATTTCCACTTTACGGTAAGTTAAGCAATAAAATAAACGCATCTGAAGCGAGTTTATTTGATAGATGTGGTTAATGGACAATGAAATAGAAGAAAGTGTTCTGGTTGTGCGATGGGATGATTGAGAAAGTTTATCGATCATTTCACAAGTGTCAGCTCTGTGCATATAAATATATTCACGCACACAGAGAGATACTGGAAATATTCTACTATATAATATTTTAAACACCTACATGTACATGAAATCACATACGAAAATACATAGTTACACTCGGGCAAACATACATACGTACATGCTTCTTATAATTATAAATACACACACATGCTTACGTATATACATGTAGGTACACATATACATACACACACATGTATAGCTATATGCATACGCACATAAATGTATGTACTTACATACATACTCATATATGTATGCGTTTTTGCATAACATAAACAATTATACGTGTGTGTATGTGTGGATGTATATATATATATATATATATATATATATACGTGTGTCTGTGTGTCTGTCTCTGTGTGTGTCTGTATGTGTGTCTGTGTGTGTGTCTGTATGTGTGTCTGTGTGTGTATATACGCATACACACATACACATGCGTACACACGTGCACGCACAGGTACGCACAAACGTGTCCGTAAGTATAAGGGAAACCGTTAAACTCGTTAAATCATCGGATTGCATCCTTTGCGTTATTTTATTTTTTTCGGCTCCTTACATTCACCGTCCAAACCGAGCCACTGTCAGCCCACTTTTCATGCTTTCATTCGGGCAGAGAAATAAAGTACCAAGCAAGAACGCTATATTACAAGTACTATTTGAGTTAGACTAGAAACCATAAGGTATCTACTGCAGCTCTTTGCGTTCTGGGCCCATAGTTCTACCAAAGATCTATGCGTGGCTTGAAAATGGAGGTTGGTAACGGCGGTGTACTCCAATATTAGAATAAAACGTGTATAATAGTCATCAAAATAAAATCTAGTGGTGTTGAATAAATCTGGCTAAATTCTGAGGGAGAAGAATACACACGCATACACACATACACACACACAAACACACACTCACACATATACGTGTTTGTATATATGTACATATACACATGTGTGTGTGTCTATGTATATATATATATATATATATATATATATATATATATATATATATATATATTACGGAGATGTACTTGCATAGCGAGTGACTTGATCTGAGATCGTGTGCTGGAACGAAAACAATTGCAGCGTGGAAGGTGTTTATAAGCCATTTAAGAAACACACAAAACCATTAGATTCACTTCAACATTTAAATTTAATTTGTCAAAATATTTTCGTTTCTTTGAGACCGCGACCTGTTCACTGACAAAGCTTCGTGCTGCAACTCGAAGCTTTGTCAGGGAACAGGTCGCGGTCTTAAAGCGACGAAAATATTTTGACAAATTAAATTTAAATGCTGAAGTGAATCTAATGGTTTTGTGTGTTTCTTAAATGGCTTATAAACACCTTCCACGCTGCAATTATATATATTCAAATGAATATGGTACTTAATTTAGATGCACCAGAATTTTGTATGGTGTTACCCATAAAAATATGCGGGGTGATTATAATAAAAAAATAAGCAACAACAATGAATCCGGTAATTTAGTGCCATTGTTTCATACTACAACATTTTATTAAAAGTTGTAAATATTACAGCAGATTTAAGATGCCGAGTAATCTTCAGCTAATTTTATATAGGTTTTCCAATAATATAAAGTTTTCAAATTAATTAATAACATCTTAGGGAACGTAAATACACAGATAAAGATGTAGATATGAATCTTAGGTACAAGAGGTCGTGTAGTTCAGATGCTAACTGACCAAAACCTTGTTTACAACTAACTGCTGTAAGAAAATTTCTTTAGGTATAAGGATTGGGGTCAGGGCAGGTAAAGAATTCAAGTTAGTTGAAGAAAAGAGGAGGAAAATTCAGGACATGTAAAAGAAGAACAGATTGTCACTAGAACAAAGGGTCAATTTATCTGTGTGGTGACAAAAAAATTTAGGTCTAAGTAGAAAGATCATTAAATTCTTAGGAACGTATGAGGTAGTAGGTCGGCTACTAACTGACCAAAACCCCACTTGCAACTGAGAGCCATCAGAATTTTTTTAGTAGAAGGAATTTGGGTAAGGGGATGTGATAGAATACTGTAAAAGGGATTTAAGTTAGTTGCAGAAAAAAGGAAGAATTTAGAATATATAAAGGGAATTCAGGTTGTCACTAGAACAAAAAGCCTTTTTTTTATGTGATGAGAAAAAAAATCTAGGTCAATGTCGAGAGGTCAATTAAATTCTTTTACAAAGGGTAGGGGAACAAACCTATCATCTAATTTATAGTAGGTACCAAATAGATTTGGGGAAAGATCCAAATTCAAGATTACAGTGAAGTTAATCTAGTCGACTATGAAAGTAAATTAAAGGTTAGTATAGTATATCTCATATTATTATTATATTAAAAAGTTAAAGTTTGAAAATATAGGAAAACTTAAATTTCTATTTAAAGTATTTAAATGTTCTAGTTGTGGAATGTATGCAAGATATCCATAACTCTAGACAATTATTCAGTAGATTTTTGTTAATTCAATACTTTAAATTTCATAGGTTTCCATAGAACAGGGTTGACAGCCTACTCTACTATTTCTATAAGGTTTTGTCCTCCTAACTATATTCCATTTTAGGTTGTATCCTATATTACTTGTTTTAAGTTCCCAAAAGTTCTCTAGCAAAATTTGGGAACTTAAAACAAATAATGTAGGATACAACCTAAAATGGGATATAGTTAGGAGGGCAAAACCTTGTGTGTACAGTGAACGTGATTGAGAGGGGTAAAAGGAGAGTTGTACACACGTATGTACACATTCATAAAACTTAGTACAGTCACAAATATATAACAATATTATCACTTTAGCTTTTGCTCAAATATATAATGCCTTATAGTTCACTTGTTTATTTGAGAAGTGTGATATTAAATCTAAATTGAGGGCAAAATTTCACCTAGTTTTTCCTAACGCACACACACACATTCACACTCACACATGCAAATATACAGTTATACATATGTGCATGCGTGTGTGTGTACATATGTATATATACGTATATATATGTATATATAAAGATACGTATATGTGTGTGTTTACTTGGGTGTGTATGTGTGTGTGTGTCTGTGTGTGCGCGTGTGTCCTTATATCTATGCATTAGTAAGACATAGAGAGATACAGAAGATGATGGAGAGACGTGTGTGCATATATATTGACAGACATAATCGCATGCACCCATATATTGACTTAAGTATACAAACAATCAAACAACAATCACAATTATACTACAACGACAATAAAGTAAATTTAGCTTTCACACAAATTCACTATCCTTTATATTTCCCTTATAAATCTGTTCTATTAAAATGAAATGAGAGTACAAAATTCCACATTCAGCATTTCTCAGACAAACCCAAACCATCTGTATTGTCTCTAAATTCTATTGTAATTTCCTTGTTACCTTAAGCTTCGTTTCTTCACATTCTTACTCACAATTCTATAACTTTTCTCTTCAGAGTCAAGTTTGCTTCATTTTTTTTATTTCTTACTTTATTCTATTCATCTATTAACTGATATTTTATTTTACTTTCCAACAATAAAATATATTTTTCAATGACAACCATTGTCAAGATACAATAGATTTATAATGCGTAAGCTCGGTATATATAAAGTAATATCTATCTATCTATCTATCTATCTATCTATCTATCTATCTGTCTGTCTGTCTGTCTGTCTGTCTGTCTGTCTGTCTGTTGGTCTGTCTGTCTGCCTGCCTATCTATCAATCTATCTTTCTATTTATCTATCTATCTACCTATCTTTCTCTCTCTATATATATATGTGTATGTGTGTGTTTATATATATATATATATATATATAAAATATTATTAGAGACAAAACCACTATTTTGCAAAACAATATAGTATATATATATATATATATATATATATATATATATATATATATATATATATATATATATATATATATGTATGTATATATATATATATATATACTAGCAATATATCCGGTGTTGCTCTAACATATATATATATATATATATATATATGTACTAGCAGACATACCCGGTGTTGCTCGGGGTTTAAAAAGTTTGTATATATGGTACAATAAAGTTGAAACGTGATGCGGGGAAGTGCAGCATTGACGACAAAGCATTTGTGCCAGGCCCTAACTTTCTAATAGAAATGTTGGTGGAGCTATGTGATCTTTGAACACGCCAATAAGCTCTCAATGGATATACTCTCCTTTGCGGCTTTCGGCAGTGCCAGCTACCACGCTGAACATAGGAACTACATCTATGCGATTGAGTAAGCCTGTGGCGCGTTCAACATCCCCACATAAAAGAAATATACATGAAAAAAATGACGTGGTAAGGAAGATATTGGCAAGAAAGCGCTTGAAAACAACACTGTTAAGCAATATTTCGGTTCGGAATCAATAGTCGTAGATCAACCGTGCACTCCTTCGTGTAAACATTTGCGGCCATTACGAGGACACCTTAGCTCTCAAACGAAAACAATTCTACGTGCAGCGTCGGGGTGTGTGGGTCACGTTAAGGACACGGTCTGTAGCAAACATGGTTGTGTCACATGACGTTGAGTTGCTGACGTGGTTTGGAATGAATAATCGTGGCTCAGCGAACCATTCTTTCGCGTTAACAGCGTGCGACCATTGTGAGGACAACTCAGATTCCAAACGAAAATAATTGTGCACGTAGCGTCTGATCACGCAAGGTCACATTAAGGACATGGTCTCTAACTAACGTAGTTGGGTCTTAGACAAAATAAATTAGACAAAATAAATGTACATGCGATATTTGAGTTTGTAATCAATAGCTGATAAATATTTTTATGGGTTTCCTATACATTTAGAAGAAAGACTTTGATACTGAAGCTAAAAGAAAACAGTTGAATTGTTGATCAGGATTTAATATATTCTAGCATATTTTTTATAATGAACAGAGAGCGTTCCAAACGGTTTTTATTCCAGGTACTACGGGAAAAGGCAATAATTGCTACTATAGACAATGCAGTTTGAAATCTATATCGGTTCATCTATTTAATACAGCCTACTTATATAATTTTAGTAGCTATTTTTTTTTACAATTTAAATAGAAGCAATGCGTAGACCATTAAGGTAGTCGTGCGTACCCCAGGAAAGTGGGTTTTCTGCTCACAGAGGCCCGATTACTCATTATGTGAAAACTTTTCAGAGTCTAAAACAATCTCCGGAACGGAATGTATGTTCCCAGTTCGGAGGAAATCAGCTACGAACTTCAGAAGTTCTTCTGGTTTACACACACGAGCAAACGTACATATACACGCACACACATATCCTGAGTTTTCTATATATATATATGTGTGTGTGTCTGCGCACACACGCACGTGTGCAATTGTATATAATCCACGTGTATCTCTTATCTGGATGGCGGTGTCTGAGTATGAATATATTAAGCGGAGATTGAGAACCCTATGTAAAATTTAAATGGTACCAGAGTGTTTTTTTAACACTTTGTTACATCTATATATATATATTTCTTTTTGTTACATCTATATATATTTTATGATGGTAATTCTTTTCAAAATAAATATATATTGCTAAATATACAACCGCACTTTATACTCGTTCTTACATATATGTATATATTAATACGTGTATATATTAATATGTGTATATATTAATATATGTATATATTAATATGTATATATATATATTGGGTTGGCAACTAAGTTCCCGCCGTTTTTTAATGTAAATTTTTAAAAAGTTTTAACAAAAAATAACAACTAATTAATCTATAATGTATTCACCGTTGTTGTTTACAACTTCTTCCAAACGTTCAACAAGATTTTCAATACCTCGTTGGTAGAAATTACGCGATTTCGATTCGAAACATTGATCCAACGAAGCTCTCAATTCTGCATCAGTATTGAACGAAACTCCGCGCATAGCATTTGAAGGAGATCGAAAAATGTAGAAATCCGTTGGTGCCAAATTAGAAGAGTATGGCGGCTGTGGCAGCACTTCCCAGCCAGCGTTTGAATGGCTTCCTTGGTCATATTGGCGATATGAGTGCGGGTGTTGTCGTGCAGCAGAAGAACTCCTTGCTGCCGATTAGGATTTTTTCTCTTGAATAGCCGTGTTGAGTCGTTCCATCTGTTGAACATAGAGTTCCGCGTTGACCGTTTGGTTCCGTTCAAGCAATTCGTAATGGATAATCCATTCCCAGACCCATCATACGCACAACATTGTTTTACGCGGGTGAAGATCCTTGTTTATCGGGGCTAAGCCATTCCTTACGCTGTCTCATATTGATGTACAAGCACCATTTTTCGTCGCCAGTAACGATTCGGTAAAGAAATCGTTGTTTGTGTCCATGAGTTGAGCGGTGATAAGCAAGCAAATCAGCGGAGATTGTGGCATGTTGATTTTTGTTGTTGTGACTTGAAGCATGTGGAACCCATGATCCATACTTCTGAACCTTTCTCATCGAGTGAAGATGCTTCTCTATAGCAGTGTTGGAGCATTCCATTTTCTCTGTCAGTTTTCTTGACGTTTGACGAGAATTTTCGTTCAAACGTTGGTTCAATCGCTCTTCATCGAACTCAACTGGACGGTGAGAACAAAGTGCGTCTTTGAGGTCAAAATTTCCATTTTTGAACTTGGCGTACCAATCACGGGCGGTTCTTTCAGCTATGGCACCCTCTCCATACACAAATGCAGGTACTACTCAGTTTCTTTTTTTTTTTTTTTTGCCAGCTGAGTGGACTGGAGCAAAATGAAACAAAGTGCTTTGCTCAAGGACACAATGCGCCGCCGGGAATTGAACTCACGACCTTACGATCATGAGCCGAATGCCCCTAACCACTAAGCCACGCGCCTTCACAAATTACATATATCTGCCACGTAAATAAGCGTGAATATTTCAGGGAGTTGCATTTATGCGTATGTGTTAAGTGATATGAGATATAAAAAAAAAACTTAGTTAAAAAACAAATACACTTTGGCTATCGAACCACCACCGTCAACTCTACCTCCAGCCCCTGTTCTGAGGTCGTATAAGATCCGTAAAGTTCCATCAGCTACATATCACTCCTGATCACCTCGGAACTCATGACTTGCCTGTCATATATATCCTTTTCTACTCTATGTACAAGGTCCGAAATTTTTAAGGAGGCGGCCAGTCGATTAGACCGACTTCAATACGCTACTGATACTTAATATATTAACTCCAAAAGGATGAAAGGCAAAGGTAACTTCGGCGAAATTTGAACTCAGAACGTAAAGAAAGACGAAATACTGTCATATATATAAAAAAATAAACGTCATTGCGGAAACTCTTAACTGTTACCGTTATAATATATCCGCCCAAATGTTGTAACAGTTCTGTGTAGAGGTGTGATTCACCCGTATGACCCATCCCTTCGCTCCGTCCTCTCTTTTACATTCCAAGCAAGTGGTTCCGTAACTTAATATATATGATATTGCGTCACATCTGGTTACTCTTGTTAATAGTGCATTGCCAATAATATTAATTGAACGCGTTTCATGCTCAATACGGTATGTAAAAGGAGAAGCAGCGGCAGCAGCAGCAACAACAGCGGTAGCAGTAGTAGTAGTAGTAGTAGTAGTAGTAGTAGTAGTAGTTGTAGTAGTAGTAGTAGTAGCTGTTGTTGCATTTTTTTTTGTTGTTGTTCCTACTGGTGCTGGTGCTGTTTAGCAATTATGGTTAATGTTAATGGTCTAATAATGGAGTTTCTTGAAAATTTGAAGTGGATATCATTTATCGGATACTTTTGAACCAATGAATCGAGGCTAATTTTTCATCTCAGGATAATTTTAAATATAAAGATTATATTCGATTTCTCTAAGCCTGTTCAATAGATGATATCGCTTTGAAATTTATAATGAAATATAACTTTTTATTTTATTTTCTTCTTCTTCGTTTTTTTTTTTTGTTTTTAAAAAAGACAATATACTCTTTCATGACAAGATATGATTAGTAAGCGATTCTTATAAAACGTTAATCTGCTTCCCCAGCTCAAATTTCTTTTCAGGCCGATTTTTTTTTTTTTTTAATAATTCAGCGAATTATTTATATACCTGTTTAATTATTCATTACCGGTATCGATATAAAGAAAATATTCCTCACATAAGTGAGAGATCGAATTTCGTGAATTAATACGTTATCTTCAGGATCATTTATTCGAATCTATTCAACCTTTTTTCCAACGAAATTGATCTAACGCTGTGGATGTATTTATGGATTTAGACATTCTTTCCTCGTCGGATATATATATATATATATATATATATATATATATATATATATATATATATATATATATATATACATATATATGTGTGTGTGTATGTGTGTATGTGTGTATGTATGAATATATATCTATCTACATATATGAACATATGTGTATATATATATATTCATATATGTACGTATATATATTTATATATATATATATATATATATATATATATATATATATATATATATATATATATATATATATATATACGCTTGATGGATAATAATGATGACACAATACATTAATTATATCATCCCATCAATGTACTGCGGGTGTAGTGAAGAGTAGAATTAATTGTAGTGATTTTAAATAGAGATTTTAAATACATTTTCCTATTATTTGTCTATTTATATAAACTCTGCGGATACTATGAAATTCATGATGTATAACAAGAGAATTCTCACTGTATGATAATATCTTGTTATCAATAACTGTGGACCAAATTTGCATAGGATACGATAGGTATTTGTTATATGCGTTGAAATCTACCAGAAATTTTGCAGCTCCCACCAAAGACATCTTGGACGATCTGTACCCATTCATATTACACGGTATTATTCTATGTGGTATGATCATTACTTCGCAACCATATGGTTCCGGGTTCAGTCCCACGGCGTGGAACCTTGGCCGAGTTCCTTCAACAATAGCCTCGGACCGACCAAACCCTTGTGAGTGGATTTGGTAGACAGAAACGGACAGAAACGCGTCATATACACCAACACACACACATATTACGTCTTTCCATTTTTGCACCTACATATCTTTCCATTTTTGCACCTACGTATGTTTCTGTTCTAATTTAATGCACATTGCAAAATTTTGTATATTGGTGTACATTTTGGTACTAATTACCGCTTCTTCAGGGTGCTATGAGCAGCGTTTAGATCCCAACTCTGTTAATAGACCCTGAAGAATATATAAATCTCTGTTCTCTTCTCTACCGACAACACGCAATCTCTATAGAGACGTACAGACTTGCATATGTGAAGATCTACTGATGATAGTGAAATAAACTAATTGCAAATTTTTTACTCTCACGGAGGTTAGCCAGCATTATTTAAAGGAAAAAGTGAATACGGTAGCTAGGATTATATATCCTTACCAAACTAATTTGGAAATTTACCTATATCTATCTATCTATCTATCTATCTATCTATCTATCTATCTATCTATCTATCTATCTATCTATCTATATATATATATATATATATGTATGTATGTATATCTACACACACAGATACACACTCGCACGCGCACACACTCACACACACCCACACTCACACATACACACACTCACACACACATGTCTACTTATATACCCTCACTTGTGTTACCTGTAAAGCTATAGACTTCATAACCACGATTGCATATTAATATGTTCGCATATGCGCGAACATATAAATATGCATTCTGTTTTTATTCAAAAAATTATAGTATTGTGAGATATTCAAAATTCTTATTTATTTAAAAATGGATAATGGCTTTTGTACTTGTATCACGAAGATTGTGGAAGTTTGTCTCTGAATTTTCAATAGTACAACGTGATATGCAAATAAAAATATAAAGTAATTAAAAAGAAAAAATATGCTTCGACAACCAAGGAACAAAGTACGTTATACCTATTGCACATGCAATTTGGAAACACCAGTTGCGTGGCACAATGGCTATGATTCACTTTCACTCTTTGGATTATATGTTGACATTCTATAACAATAAATCTTTTTCAAAATGCATACCACCTTGATTTGCATTTATTAAACTCTGACAGTTGAAGATGCAATGCTGTTGCTACTTATGCTTTTTTTCCCTCTTACGACTGCATGTTATATTTTAAATGTTATACACTATTGCATACGGCATTAAAAAGTTATGCAGTAATCCCTCGTCGTATCGCGGTTCACCTATCGCGGTTTATTATTTAAATTTACGTCGACTCCTCCATGGTGTTGTTTTGCATTTATAATAAAATAAATATATACATATTATAATAATAATTAGAAAATATTATACAGTACTGTATCTACTTCGCGGATTTTCACCTATCGCGGTGTTCTTTTGGAACGTAACTCCGCGATAGTCGAGGGTTTACTATACATTTAAAAACCGATTATGTCATTCTGTATTAATTGAAGCTGGAAATTTATGAATATTTGTGCTTGTGTGTGAGTGTATGTATGAGTGTGTGTGAGTGTGTGTATACCTGTGTGTGGATGTGTGTACGTGTGTGTAAATGTGTGTATGCGTGTGTGAGTGCGTGATATGTGTGTGTGCGTAGGGTACGTCCGCGTGTCTATGTGTGCGTGTGTGTATGGTTAACTATTTTGCTACTAATACTGGCAACACTGAATGGATATTCAAACAAAAAGAAAAGTTTTGAATATAGATTTGTATGGATTTTTCTTTTCCAACATAATTTTAAGAATTTAATACTTTATCACCAAATATTTTTTATAAGCATGTGGCGTGATTCACATAAAATATTTACTGTCATTGCAGCTTTCAAAATCCACACACATTCATCATTATTACCCATTGATACAGGTTGTCACGATTCCATATTAGAACAAGCTAGCTGATGGAGCTTGGTCCGTCTCAACATGGAGGTTATATTCCTAAATTTCACTGTATCTATGCATTTTTGTATGTATGCATGTGTATATGTATGTGCATACGTATGTATGTGTGTATGTATGCATGAATGGATGAATGAAAGGGGGAAGGAATGCACGAAGGAAGAAAGGAAATTGGGAAGGATGGAAAGAAGAAAGGAAAGAAAGATGATAGCATGTATTTCCGTATATATATACATATATATGTGTGTGTGTGTGTATGTGTGTGTGTGGTGGGGGTATAAATCTGTTTTGGAAGCGTTGACAGTGCTTTACTCAGAATACCTCTCACAAAACTCATGTTATATCCTTGGAAGGTCATGCTGCTAGCAATTTATAGGTTGCGTTTTAATTCAGTATTAGTTGTATTAGTTCAGCTAATACATCATACACAACCGCGACATTTGATATGGTTCCCTGTCCTCCATATTCTTCACCTTTCACTTTTGTGCAGTCAGAATTATCAATTCTATACTTATGTCATGGAATATAATGTTGTTTCTCCTACCTTGTCCATGCATAATAAAATACTCTCTGTCTATTCTTATACTAAAACTCGCAAGACTTTCAATCTAAACATATCAATGCTCTCTTTGACCTCATAAATTCTAAAAGAACGCACAATGTTACATATACAAATATACAATATTTCGACTAATTCAATCAGCGAAATACAGTCTTAGGATATCGGGATAACGTAACCTGAAAGAATTTCAATTAAACAATAATTTTACGAAAATACTCTGGGGCCGCCTTGGACAATTTTAAGTCCAATGAATCGACCCCAGTACATTTGTTAAGCATGATACTTATTAGCTGGACCGCTAGGTTACCAGGATGCAAACACACCAACAGCGATTGTCAAGCGGTAGTGGCGGTCAAGCACAGGCACATAAAGGCACGCGCACGCGCATACACATATAAGTATATATACACACGACGGGCTTCTTTGAATTTCCATCTACCAAATCCTTTCACGAGGCTTTGGTTGGCCCGTGACTAAAGCAGAATACGTTTTTCCAAGTTGTCAGCGAGAGGGCGGTGGCTAAGCAGTGATGTGTAGAAATAAATGTTATCACCAGTTCAAATATGTATCTAAATAAACCATTCACTGCGTTTTGTCACGGTGAAAATTTCTCGCTGCAGACAGAATGGTGTGATACACCAATATATCCGTTTCGTAGCGCCACCTATCCAGACTGTGGGGTGCAAGCATTTCAGACTAGTTATCTGCACTTTGTTCACAAGCATTAGGCAAGCTGGAGCTACGAACTGATAAACGAGTGATTCTCTTAAATTTCAGTCTTCGTACGGTGACTGATTAGCGCTCTGCGGCAGCTGACTGTAAGCAAATTGACTAGTTATTCGCAAATATGATATTTATGTCCAGTATATTAGCATTCGCATAACGACAGCATTAAATCCAAATTTAAGACGCCAAAATTTAATGATAAGCGAATTACAAATAAAATTTGATGTGTCAGAGATACGCTAAATGCGTACGAATATGTTTGTCACGCGACGCATCAAAATAAGTATAATCATTGTCGTATTAAAATTTTTAAAGATATAATGTATTTTTGTAGAAAGGAAATTTGGTTTAAATATAAAGAAAAGTTTGTTCATTGAAAAGCAGTTGAAAGATATTTAGCCATATGTGAAAATGATAAAAATATTTAAAGGGTTGAATATTTCTCACAACTTTCTGAAAACTATCATATCGAAACCAATAGAAAGCCTTTAACTGGTCAGTCTATTTCAGAGAAATCGCAGAATAAACCTCTCCAAATTTCAAATTAGTGTTTTTAATGTAATGGAACAGGGAATAATGTACAAATGTATAAGTAGTGTTCAATATAAGTATGGAATGGGCATGACTGGAACGCTTCTGAACCAAGGCTTGCTAAGTTGATCTAAAATCTAAAAGTAAACAACAATGACAAGAAGATGAATTATTGATCAACAATTCTTCCCTAATATGTTAGAAATTTATAGGAACAAATGAAAAAGGATAGGAATGGGGAAATGTGTACAAAAATAGTCCGAATACGTTTCAGAAATTTTGATAATCATATGCATTATCTCGTAACACCAATTATGTTCAGTTAACATAATTAATCATTAACAGCGTGTGAGTCCCTGTCTATGTGAGTTATAGCAAGGACGAAAGAAAAAGCAGAGGATTCAGATGAATTATCTGAGAGCTACGGAAAAAACTGACGAAGTGAATTCATTCTTACTAAAAAATTTCCCATAATTAGAATCAGGAAGCTGGATGAGTTAAACGAAAAAAGAGTGATTCTAGATATTGTTATATTCGGTGATGGTTATATTTTTTCAGTGAAACACACGCACTATATATTTGGTCTTCATATCAGATCCATTACTATTATGTTGGTTTCTTTGATTGTAAATTTATTCCAAAATTTACAAAATTCAAAACTTACCGAAATGCAGAAAAGTTTTAAGGAAACTTTGGGAAGCACAGAATTCCTCCACTGAAAGAATGAACAAATGCTTCATAGCCTGTAATATTCTGAAAGATTGTTAACACATAACTATGCTATAATTAAAAATAGTGGGGACACTAATATGAGAGTAAATTTGGCGTGATTTAGAGCATAAATCTCAATATGAATGGAAATTTTCAGGAGGATTTCGGCAATTGATGCTTATAAAAAAGCCCAAAGTCCTTTCCGCTGGTTTCAGAATGCAAATTTTAATTATGTGCAGGATTAATTTTAATTAGTTATTAATTAATTAAATAGCAATAACAATAATAACAATACTAATGGCGAGAACAATAACAATCATATTATTAATAATGCTAAGAATACTATCAATAATAACCACACGATAACTACATGAAAAGGAAGAACAAGAAGAGGGGGGAGGAAGAGAAGAGGAGGGGAAGAAGAAAAAGAAGAAGGAGGAGGAGAAGAAGAAGAAGAAGAATAAGAAGAAGAAGAAGAAGAAGAAGAAGAAGAAGGAGGAGGAGCAGAAACAGAAGAAGAAGAAGAAGAAGATGATAATGATGATGATGATGATGATGATGATGATGATGATGAAGTTGAAGAAGAAACTAAAATTATAATTGAACGTGGGAAAATATTGCGTGAGGATAATAAAAATAATTCTCAGTGTCCTTTTAATTTTGTATTTTCATTTTTATGATATCCTATAATTCTTTGTGTTAATCTCCAAATTAAATTTTCCATTCTTTGATCTATCTCCTTTAAAGAGAATAGTATTTTCAGATTGGCATTACATCTTCAAAAATTAACATCGATGAACCTTTTTTCCTTCTGAAAAACTGAAAGAAGAAAAGAAGTTTATATTTTTCTTTGATTTTGTCCCTCAAATTTTTAATAATAATAATAATAATAATAATAATAATAATAATAATAATAATAATAATAATAATAATAATGAAAACAATAACTATAAGGATAACAATGATAATAATTGCTACAGCAACAATACTACTGCTTTTATTATTATTATTGTTGTTGTTGTTATTGCTATTATTATTATTATTATTATTATTATTATTATTATTATTATTATTATTATCATCATCATCATCATCATTTTTGTTACTATAAGAACAAAGTAAAACAAAATGAGAAGAAACATTAAAATAACAGAAAAAATGACTATTATCGTGATCACTATCTTCATTATCATCATCATCGTCATCATCGTCATTATTATTGTTATTATTATTATTATTATTATTATTATTATTATTATTATTATTATTATTATTATTATTATTACAGTTTTTATAATTATTATAAAACAACGTCATTAACAACTCTGATTTTTATTTGTTTCATATCTGATTATATTTCCAATAAACTTTCAGATTTTCTTTTATTGCGGAAATCGACCATAACACATCATGTCATCTCGATTAATTATTGATTTCTGCCAATAAAGCTTCTTCTACGAAGATCAAAGCATTCTGAAAAACGCGAAATGACCATGCCATTGTCAAAGTGAAACCGTTTTTCAAATATCAACACGTTAAAAGCATGTGTCAATTATTACTATGCATCTTGTAACTAATGTTGTTTCACTTTTCTGTTGACACCAATGATTGAAATTATATTATTATTATTATTATTATTTTTATTATTATTAGCAGCAGCAGCAATAAAGCTTCTGTTAGTAATGCTGTCGTTGCTAATATTTTAGTTGTGTTGCATTTTTGCTGCAGCTAGTATTTTTATTGCATTTGTCATTTCTGCTTTTTATTTCTTATTCATCTGGTTACCGTAGTCTTTTTCCTGCGCCATTACTGGGTGTTGTTTCTCTTCCTAGTCGTTGCCGTTTTATTTCTTTTTAGGTTAGATTTTTACTGTTACAATACCGTTTCATTTAACTCTCAGATAACAGCAAAAGTTAATATTGGTTCCAGCGAAGAGGTAATATCAAAATTGATTTTCTGTTTTGCAGAAACCGCCATCCTTGTTCTTTAAGTTTAAAAACATCAAACACAAAATATTTATTCTCTTATAGTCGTTTTTCCCTTTAAATATTAATAAAATCTACATTGTTACTAGGAAATGTTCTACATGGGTTAATATAATTAATAAACATTTAGACATAACATTGACAAAAAATATATCGACTAAGTTTATCATTTCAAGACATTCATCCATTTTTGAATGATGTCACATACGCACATAAGATGGATATGATTTGGATGCGAATTGAAAATGACCTGTACAAATATGTTTTGTATAGGTCTCCTTATAAAATTTTAGGGAAGTTTTTTTCTAGTCTTGTAGACACAAGGCCAACATTTCTTAAGGGGAGGAGGTAGATCAATTACATCGATCCCAGTGCTTGAGTGTACTTATTTTATCGACTTCGAAACGATGGAATGCCAAATAATATTAAAATTAATAAGAGAGAAGGCGGTAAGACGACAGCATGTGTCCAACATATCTTCCCATATCGGCTATGATCGGGCACCTGATTATGTGTACTCTATGCGTCCATGTCTGTAGAGTTTTTCTCGTACAAGTAATTTCCCTAACCTGGTAGCACACCCAGTCAAAGGAGTGACACATATCTAGTTAGCAAATTACATGTCTTTCTGTCTAAGCTGTTTCGTTCGTCTACTGTCCATGCGATTACCCCTGCTCCATATCTAAGCAGTGAAACTGCCCAGGTGTTGATAGATTCGATCTTATTACGTCCATCTAATTTCGACTTAAGGATCAGTCTCAGTCTGCACAAGTACTCCACTTTTAATTTTTCTGTCATTTCTTTCTCCATCAATTTATCCATTTCCAAAATCCCTCAATTACTTATAGCCCGTCTCTTCTATCTGCTTCATAACCTCCCCCGACGGTATCGTTAGCCCGTCCATACATTTGATTTTTCCTCTCTTCAAGACTAACACGCCACTCTTTCTCAGTCCGAACTCCATTTTGATATCAGCACTGAAGTTATAATCCGTATCAACGAAGGGACTGATTTGGGTTTCATCTTTACCATAAAGTTTGGGGGCATCCATGAATAACAAATGGTTGACATTTTGTTGGCGGCTTTTAAATACATACCCAGCTTTTGCTTTCCTCAGAATCAGTGTTAGTGGTATCAAGCACAGTACAAAGGTCAGTGGGGACAGGCAGTCCGCTCGGAAGATGCCACTCCTAATTTCTACTGTTCCTAAACTTTCTCCGTATGCTGATATGTTCGTCCATAGCCCAACATGTCGTGTATGCCGACAACAAAATGAAACCATTGATCATGTTGTCTCCAAATGCAGTCTTCTAGCGCCTACAGAGTACCTCAACAGGCATGACAGAGCTGCACAATATATTCAGTGGGTAATTTGCAAAAACTTGGATTTGCCACATGAAAAAAACTGGTGGGAACACAATCCACCTCCAGTGCTTGAAAATGACCAGATCTCACTCCTCTGGAACTTCACCATTCAAACTGACAGAAAGATAGATGCAAATAGGCCAGACACCATATTGAAAGGCTTCAGACAAAGAACATGCCTCCTCATTGATATGACTGTCACAATCGATATAAACGTATCTGTCAAGACCTACCAAAAACTGAGCAAATATAAATATCTTGAAATAGAAATCAGCAAAATGTGGAACATGAAGACTAAAACAATACCTGTTGTCATAGGTGCCTTGGGAATGATAGCAAAAGGGGCTGATTGCTACCTAACTCAGATACCAGGAAACCCCAAAATGGCAGAAATTCAAAAGATAGTGCTCATGGGAACTGCTCATATCCTACGCAAAATACTCTCTATGTAATCCCAAGGTTTAAAACAAACTTTTTTTTAAAGATGTATGTATTAGACATTCACTAGTACAACACCAATAAAAAACAAATATATGGCACACTAGGCATAACAACAACGTGAACTTCCAACCTGTTGTCTCTTAAGGTCTCTGGGTGAGATTTGGAGCCAACTTGTACAGACATAAAGCAAAATTCAAACATAGAATAATAATAATAATAATAATAATAATAATAATAATAATAATAATAATAATCAGACGGGTAGTCATGATGGGTATATTGGGCTTCGTATATTTTACCCCAGTGTCACTTTGATGGCGTGAACTGCTTTCTCACTCAATAATAATAATAATAATAATAATAATAATATAATAATAATAATAATAATAATAATGATAATAATTATAATAGGTTCAATATTATTATTATTATTATTATTATTATTATTATTATTATTATTTTATTATTATTATTTATTATTATTATTATTATTATTATTATTATTATTATTATTATTATTATTATTATTATTCAAAATTGATTTCCCAGCTGAAGACTAAATTACATTTAGAATAATAAATTTCTATACAACATACATTTACTTCCGATATATGAAGAATAATTTCACTTCCGGGTAACGCCGGGTGTCTCGGCTGGTATATATATATATATATATATATATATATATATATATTATATATATATATATATATTAATGCTAGCAGCTAGTTTATGTATTTGTGTCTATGTTTGCGTATGTTATATGAAATTTTACTAATATTTTTGCAGCGCCTACTATATACTTTGTAATTTCACGAAATACATGTAAAAAAACGTTGATCGGTATCGTATCTATTGTACTGGTTGCCCTGAAATCAAATTTCAATTTCAGAAATTTAATTCTGTTAATGTACTCGCAGTCCATGTACCTAAATAAGAAAGAGAGACGGTTATCTGTCTCCCCAGTCTTTGTATCTGTCTATTTTTTTTTTTATCCCTGTTTCTCAGTACATATCTATTACATTATTAGAAAAGAATGAAAATAATGCTGCGGAAACAAACATCATTCTACAACGTATTTCGTTCATGTATTAGTCAGTTGAACAACATTAACAACAAGATAAGTACAAAAGATACAATGGAATTTGTATAATTAATATCAATTACGCGAAGTCGACACGATAAGTATATTTATTAATATATCAGAAGCATCTTTCATTATGGAAAGTGCATTTGTTTCTAAGCAACCAACAACACGTATATCCGTATGCACGGGAGAGTTTTCGGTTCAAAAATTTGTTTTCGTTAAATTATTGTTTCGTTTTTAATAGTAAGAATTCTAGATTGAGAAACAAAGATAGTTTCCTTAATTTATGAGTCACTTTCGATACAGGGGTCTATCAAATATAAAATATTAAATATTTCTAGATGAAATTTTATAATCCACACCTAACGCTCATATGCAGACAGAAATATAAATGCACACATACGTAGATATATAAGCATACACACGCAGCAAGCACACATATACTGTATCCGCCTATTTAGAGCTCTATATGTATATATATATGTATATATATATATATATATATATATATATATATATATATATATATAGATATATATATATATATATATATATATATATATATAATATATATATATATATATATATATATATATATATATATATATATATATATATATATATGTATATATATATATATATGTGTTCTTACAGAGAGATAGATAGTTACATAGAGAGAGAGGGAGGGGAGGATGGGAAGGAAAAGAGAGAAGGAGAAAGCGAAAGAGAGAAAGAGAAACCATAAACATCAATCTAGTGTTGTTAGGCTTTGTGCGATGGCATTCCATCCACTCATTTGGCGATGCCAGGCTGTCACTTGTGTCAATCTTACAGAGTTAAGATGTTCCGCCAACTCGTTTTCCGTAATGTAAGAGAGATATAGTGATGTGTTTATTTATCAGCCATAGCACCAAAGGCTTTAATATCCCGGTGAAATTTATTTTGATGGCTAAGAACACAATGCGAAACCTTCACTCTAGATAGAAAGACGCAATCCGTGACGTTTCTGACAACTGACTTACATTTTATAAACGTTTATTTGTTTATCACTTAAAATCTTTCCTTCATACACATGCGCGTGCACGAAACACACACACATTCACAAACACCCACACACACATGCACACATATTCACAAACGCTCAAAAACACACATTCACAAACAAATATTTATGTAAATACTTGGATCTGTGTAGCACAATACAATAATCTTTTCTACTCTAGGTAGAAGGCGCAACATTTTGGGGGAGGGAGCCAGTCGATTAGATCGACCCTAATACGCTACTGGTACTTAATTCATCGACCCCGAAAGGATGAAAGCAATGTCGACCCCGACAGAATTTGAACTCAAAACGTAATGACAGGCGAAATACCACTAAGCATTTACCATGAAGCAGCTCCCCGCCTTCACACAATACTATAATCTTTTTCTACTCTAGGCAGTAGGCCAGAAATTTTGAAGGAGGGGGCCAGTCGATTAGATAGACCCAGTACGCAACTGGTACTTAATTTATCGACCCCGAAAGGATGAAAGGCAAAGTCGACCTCGGCGGAATTTGAACTCAGAACGTAACGGCAGACGAAATACCTATTTCTTTACTACCCACAAGGGACTAAACACAGAGAGGACAAACAAGGACAGACAAATAGATTAAATCGATTATATCGACCCCAGTGCGTAACTGGTACTTAATTTATCGACCCCGAAAGGATGAAAGGCAAAGTCGACCTCGGCGGAATTTGAACTCAGAACGTAACGGCAGACGAAACACCGCTAAGCATTTACCGCGAAGCAGCGCGCCGTCTTCACACAATACTATAATGCTCCTCGATAATAGGCGGTGGATCAACATGCAATAAGGATTGGATCACCGAATGCAGATCTTGCAGACAACCATAATGGTGAAATGCGCGTTGGGAACAGATGATATAAACTTGTGTTATATATATATATGCATGTATGTATGTATGTATGTATGTATGTATGTATGTATGTATGTATGTATGTATGTATGTATGTATGTATGTATATATGTATGTATATATGTATGTATATATATATATATATATGTATATATGTATGTATGTATGTATGTATGTATGTATGTATGCATGTATGTATGTATGTATGCATATATATCTATATATATGTATGCATGTGTGTGTGCGTTTATGCATATATGTGTGCATGTGTGCTCGTTTGTGTATATATGTATTTATGTATTCTGTATATACATGTGCTTGTGTGTGTATGTGTGTGTACCTCTGTCTCTCTGTGTGTGCATATTTTTGTGTGTCTGTATATTGTCTTGTGTGAAGTGTGCGTGTGTGTATATGGTCATGTGTTTCAGTTTTCATTTGTATGTTTATATGTATGTATGTATGTATGTGTATGTGTATGTATGTATGTATGTATGCATGCATATATGTATGTGTGTGTGCCTGTCTGTCCGCATTACCTATGTACCTATCTATCCGTATATCCACTTCTCCATTACCTATCCATTTACCTACATATATATACATACACCCACCCACACACACACACATATATATATATATATATATATATATATATATGTATATATGTATATATTTATATACATGCACATTCACACACACCCACACACGCCACGATCTACTATCAACGCTAACTGTGTATATATAAACTTTGGGTATTGGGGTATGACACGTTCTATGCATATGTCCTATTTACTCCTGGGGATGTTTCATTAATGAAGGCGTATCCTTGTACGTGTCTCATTGTTGGGTCCTTCGGGTGTAGACGCATTGGATAAAATGCAGATGTCAAGCTGTCCATGTCCCTGGATAAAATGGCAAGCCTATACAGACCTTCTCGGAATTGACTTGCCCCATTATTTACGTCTTCTTTCTCATCGACAGATGCTACATTACACTTCTTGTTGAAAGGTTTCATGAATCTACTTTTGATCACTCGCTACGCTGTTTACTAATTCACCTGCCCTTATATACATATAAGCTGTATATATGTATATGTATGTATGCATGTACACATATATAGGCGCAGGAGTGGCTGTGTGGTAGTAGCTTGTCTACCTGCCACATGGTTCCGGGTTCAGTCCACTGCGTGGCATCTTGGGCAAGGTCTTCTACTGTAGCCCCGGCCGACCAAAGCCTTGTGAGTGGATTTGGTAGACGGAAACTGAAAGAAGCCTGTCGTATATATATATATATGTATGTATGGGTGTGTTGTGTTTGTCCCCCTAGCATTGCTTGACAACCGATGCTGGTGTGCTTATGTCCCCGTTACTTAGCGGTCGGCAAAAGGACCGATAGAATAGTACTAAAAGGCGGTGCTCCAGCATGGCCGCAGTCAAATGACTGAAACAAGTAAAAGAGTAAAAAAGAGAAAAGAGTAAATATATATATATATATATATATATATATATACATTTATATATTATATAATCCGTTCTGTCTGTCTGTGTGTGTGTCTTCTAGGATCTCGGGCATCCTCCATCCGATGGCGCTCAAATTTGATATGTAGATACCGACGGTATCAGGGCGTGTATAAGATTTGACTATACTACAAAATTCGATTCCAGGTGAGAATGCGATCGATAAAGCCGTGGGAGCGTGCATTTGTACATGCAAGTATATCAGCTATTGCGATGTACTTACTGGTTCTTTAAACTCTTCGGTTGCATATTTGTGTGAATAAAATCGGTTTTCTTTGGAATAGAAAAAAAGTCTATCTTTATTTCTTATTTTAGCTGGTGTCTCAAATTTAGGTTAAATCAGTGTTTCTCAAAGCAGATGTATATGGGACGGTCGAACAAGCTGTTTTGAGAAAATTTGGTTTAAATGTTTGACAACTCAGCACCGTCCATTGGACGGGGGTCGTATATATATATATATTGCATATTTCTATATATGCATATATGATGTCGTGATTGAGAATAATAACGTACGATGAAAGTTCTAGTAGATTCATAGTGCGACGCATTGACATTTTCGTAGTTGTTTACAAAGACAAATTCGACATACATACGACATACGGTTTCTGTCTTTCCGACATTGGACTATAAACAAACTCAAGAGTAACTGACACGTATATAAAATAACAACAAAACATCATCTCGTTAAGAAACCAATGTCCAATTTCAATGGTTTCAATAAAATAGCTGACATGTAATTACACGCACACCGAACACGTACATATATATATACATACATACATAGATATATATATATATATATATATATATATATATGCATATATACTTGTGTGTGTGTGTGTGTGTGTGTGTGTGTGTGTATGTGTGTGTGCGCGCGTATGTGTATGTGTGTGTATGCATGCGTGCGTGCGTGTTTACATATGAATGTGAAGAACATTTTCCCTTTCAAGCATATTTTACTAAAGATACGACTATGTTCGCGAAAAAAAATTTTTATAAGGATTTCTTTAAACTTTTAGTATAAAAAATGTGCTTGGCTAATTCTTGTCATTCTTTAATGTTTCGAAACTATTGCAGCTCATCCGTCAAATTAATTTATTAAAGAATGACCTGTTCGAATCGCTTTGCGTTGAGTAGCAATGCATTATGGGTACGCCTTTGATTTTTTTTCTAGCGTATGATTAAAAAGTTATTCCATGGCTATTTTTTATGCGTGTTTTGATGTTTGGTTCCTGATAAATATATAATGCAACGACAAGTTTTCGTTTTAATTGTATGAAAAAAACAATTGGCCAAACACTTATCATTAAAAATATTACAGTCGAATAAAGAAAATACATACATACATACATACGAACATACAAAATACCCTGTTGTTAATGTTGAAATTCCGACGAAGGAACCTTGAATGTTGGTTAGAAAGCGATTCTTTCTGTATTGACAAGTAATCATGAAATAAACTGAATAATGGCATACATACATACACTTTGAAGGGTATGCGTTTGCAATCCAGGAACAGAAAGTTTCAAGCACAAAAGGGAAAGAGATACAGGAAAAGCAGTAAAATGTGACAACCGATGCCGTCATTGTGGAGTGAACACTGAAGGTATCACCCACATCATAAACAGTTGTCCGAAAATGTCATCACATCTATCGATGAAACATGATGCTATTGTTAGGGCGCTATAATGAAATCTGTAAGAAAGTTAACCCCGTGGACAAGGAAATATGAACCTACAGTATGGTAGAAGCTATAACCATTCATAATAAAAAGGAGTATAGGTGGAATGTCCCAGTGAAAACCTCAATAAAATTTAAGAACAACAGATGTGATATAATGATTTGGGATTGAGAAGAGAAACTGTATTGTTGTGGAATTAGCTGCCCAGCGGATGTTTGAAGATCAATGAAAAAGAGAACACCTACGCTGAACTATTGAGAAATCTGAAGTTACTCTATCCAGATTGCAAGTTCAAGTATATACCTGTGATTATTGGGGCCCTGCCTAAATATCAATCACGAGAAATTAAGCTTCTCAAAACCAGAAAGGAGAAAGTTTATTCGAAGACTACAGATCCCATCCATCAATGGATCTGTAAAAATCTGTAAAACTTCCAGATGTCTTTCATTTAAATATATATGAGCATGATTACATATGCAACTATATGCATGAGAATACATATATAAAACAAATCATACCAACCTGCACACGTACATACATACATACATACATACATACATACATAAATGCATACATACATACATACATACATACATACATACATACATACATACACAAATACCTGGTTTTTGGTATAGAAATTCCAATGAAGGAGCTGTGAAACTAGGTTAGAAAATGACTCTTTCTCTATTGGCAAGAAATCTTAAAATAAACTGAATAATGACATACCTACATGCATACATGCATGCATGCATGCATACATAAATGCATACATACATAAATACATACGTACATGTATACATAAAATGTTTTCCGTTACCTCGTAGTCTTGCAGTGTGGCTTATCAAACATACTCAGCTGTCGAAGTTTGACTTGATAACATGTATTGAGTATAATGACGGTTGTAACCTTTCAAGAACTGATATGTCGATACACATGTTTGTGTGTTTCATATACGATTCAATTTACAGATACCTACAAATACAAATAGATAATTTGGTAAGTTCTAGAATCTTTCATTTGTGATGATTGATATCTCTCTTCGGTAAATCAACGCTCGAATTTTCTCCTCAATTTTCTTGTATATTTCTAAGCTAACGTTGTTAATGAAGCGATTCGATACCACATATTTCCCCAGAGATATTTCATACTATCTACGCACATGATTAATATATATATATATATATATATATATATATATATATATATATATACATATATATATATTATATATATATACATATATATATATATACATATATATATATATATATATATATACACATATATATACATATATATATATATATAATATATATATATATAATATATTATATATATATATATATATATATATATATATATATATATATTATATATATATATATACACACATATATATACATATAGGAGCATTCCGTCGTTAACTACGACGAGGGTCCTAGCTGATACGATAACGGAACAGCTTACTCGTGATATGAAACTGCAAGTGGCTGAGCACTCCATTGTCCCGTGTACTCTTAACGTAGTTCCCATGGAGATTCAGCGTGATACACAGAGTGTGATAAGCTGACCCTTTGAAATACAGGTACTACTCATTTTTTGCCAGCTGAGTGGACTGGAGCAACGGGAAATAAAGTGTCTTGCTCAAGGACACACCGCGTCAACAGGAATGGAACTGACGACCTTACGATCGTCAGCGAAATACTCTAACCACTAGGCCACGCGTCTTCACGAATATATATATATATTATATATATATATATAATATATATATATAATATATATATAATATATAGATATATATATATATATATATTATATATATATATATATATATATATATATAATATATATATATATATATATATATATATATAAAGTTAATCCAAACAAGAAAGCACAAAAAAACACAACAACGCGAGGACGTGGAACAAATATAATATTATTGGACGCTCAGGAAAGAAGGAAAGAAGAAGGGTTTAACGTTTCGAGTGGAGCTCTTCGTCGGAAACATAGGAGAAGGAAAGATCCAGAGACGGGAAGACAGAGGAAATAAAATCGCCAACGGTACACACGAGGTCACATATATATATATAAATATTCGTATGCTCATAATGCTTCCTCTTGTAGTTTAATGAATCTTGAACCAGTTATCTTTAACATAACGATAAGTCAATAAAACCCATGTGAAGTAAATTTGGTACGCGGAAACTGTTCATGTTTGCCTGCACGTCGGAGAATTCTTTTGTTTTACACACGCACACACACAAACACAGATGCACACATATGTTTGTGTGTGTTTGTGCGCGCGCGTATGCATGTATGGCATTGGATTATATTCTATATTCCTTTACTGTTATATTTACGTGCATGCACTGGCATATATGTATATATGTACGATTGTTACTTTTGTTTTTCGCTGATTTCGACATAATATCGCTTCCAGCAGTATTATAATAGTCGAAAAAATTTAATTGAAACGAAGACGATTAATTAGAAGTATTTCAGTGCATCTTTTCCTTGGGTGGTGTTGACATACAGTTGCGGGCCCACGTGTACCCAGTTAAACTGCCTGAAAGCTTTCTAGAAGATCTTTTTCCAACCCTTTCACCAGAACTATGGTACTTACATGGAATTGAAAAATTCTTTCCATAACAGTTCAATGCAATGGTTACAATATTATTATGATTGTCTGTATTCAATGAGCCAGATTTCTTATGTTAGTCATTTGATATTAAACTATATATACTTATATGCAAGTATATATATACATGTACAAATGTATATGTGCATATTATTTACATTCATTTGAATGAAATTATGCGTGTATATATGCATATATAAAAGCACGTATATTTATGTCAGCGTATAAACACACACACATATACACACTCAGATTATATAATATTATATATATATATATATATATTATATATATATATATATATATATATATATATATGTATTTATGTATGTATGTATGACGTTGTGTGCTAGCTATCGTGTGAATACGTATAAGTTTTCTCTTCCCCTACAGATGAGTATCGTTCAACCATTTCCATCATCCGGGAGGCTGGACTATTCATATGATTTTTGTGGTTCTCTGTACAAAATAAGTTTTCTTAAAATCAACATTGTTTAGTATCCGTCAGTGGTAAATGCGATTCGCTTCCTTCGTTCAGAAACGAAAGAAAAACTACGTAGAAAATTGTATACGGCTCTATAGATTTGCTTTTGTTCAAATTCATCCTGAAAAGGAAGTATTCGAATCATCTTGCACAACCTGTTTCGTCAATGTGAAATTAAATTAAATCTCTTTCATCACAGATTTCAAAATGGCTCTGGCACGTCCTTTAATGCATATCCATTTACATATGTTCTAGCGAATAAACATATATCTATCTATATTCCTGTGTGTGTGAATGTTTCTACACACATGATTGCGTGTTTATGTACAGACAGAGCGACACACACATATCCACACATATAAGCACGCACACACACACAGAAGCTCACACGCACTCATACATACGCACACATGTATGTATATATGTATGTATGTATGGATGTATGGCTGTATATATGTATTTCTCTATGTATGCATATGCGAGTATATGTTTGTAGATATATTCACTTCTGTAGCGGAAGGCGGGAGCTTTGATTTTTGTGTTTCAATGACTATGTTTTATGCTTCCTGTAGAAGGTACTGTGGGCAAATGGAAATTCTCGTGATTTGTAATCGCAGACATTACGCTGTCTTTGAACTTCTGCATCGATTCTATCTTTACTTTTTCTTTTATTTTGTTGTTGTTGTCATACTCACAGAAAGGGGACTAAATGCACTCGTGTAGGATATAATGATACCCATTATATGCAGCAACCGGATATTTCTGGCTGACTAAAAGTTCCCGACTGGCTGAAGAAATATAATAATAATAACATCAACAAAATAGTTGGATAAAATATTGTTGGGGATTGCCATAAGTCTTATCAGTATGTTTATTTTTTCTATTGGGTGCACTCATTTCATAACCAAATGAACATGTTATACAAAAATTATATGTATACACACACACCACACACACACACACACACACACACACACATACACACATACACACATACACACACATATGAATGCGTAGACGAACGAGAGAAGGGCTCCCAACACATTTATTGGAAGTTACATGTATGCATCAAAACAGTTTCCATGAAATTCGTTTCAAGCCTGATGGTAGTTTTCAGCCATTTTGAATTTTATACATATATATATAATATATATTATATATATATATATAATATATGTATGTATGTATATACATATATATATACATATATACACATATGGATAGATAGATAGATAGATAGATAAAATTATATGGAGATATACAATTGACAATCCAATAATTTATTTCCATTATAATATAACAATACACTATGAATATAATATAACTTAAACAATTATTAAAACACCAAAAAAAGGGCAACAATTTGTTTCGACTTAAATGCATTTGTAAAAATTTTTTTGATATATAAACAATCCCCTTATATATATGAAAGAATTGTTTATATGTAAAAAAAAATGTATATAAGTCGAAAGAAATCACCCCTTTGAAGGAATTATTTCCTTATCTTATATATGTATATCTGTTCACGTATAGACACAACAAGATACCTGGTACTTATATTGTTACTATTCTTTTACTTGTTTTAGTCATTTGATTGCGGTCATGCTGGAGCACCGCATGTTAGTCGAAGAAATCGACCCAATAGTATAAAATTCATGCATATATATATATAGTTAATCCAAACAAAAAAGCACAAAAAAACACAACAACGCGAGGACGTAGAATAAATATAGTATTATTGGACGCTCAGGAAAGAAAGAAAGAAGGAGGATTTAACGTTTCGAGCGGAGCTCTTCGTCGGAAGCATAGGAGAAGGAAAGATCCCGAGAAGGGAAGACAGAGGAAAAAAAAATCGCCAACGGTACACACGAGGTCACATATATATATATAATGGCGGTGCCCCAGCATGGACACAGCTCAAGATCTGAAACTGGAAAACATAAAAACATAAACATATATATATATATATATATATTAATATATTAATATATAAATTAAAGTTTATATTAGGCCTATGACACTATTTTCGTGTTTCATTCTCTTAAAAACTTTATCTAAATGTGTATGGATATAGCTAATTTTAGTTAATATACGCACAACATATGACTTACGATATATTTATCTTTGGTATGAAGCTGTCAAACAGATATAAAGCTGTAATAAAGAAAAAAATAATTACCACACCTGATCTAATAATAAAAATAATGTGACGTGCAATATCCTGCATAATCTTTATAATATTATTATTATTACTATTATTATTTCTGTTACGTCTACCATTTTTACCCTTATTATTTCTATTTACATTGTTATTATTATTACTATTATTATTATTATTATTATTATTATTATTATTATTATTATTATTATATTGTTGTTATTATTATTATTATTATTATTATTATTAATTATTATTATTATTATTATTATTATTATTAATACTATCGTCATTATTATCATCGTT
>NC_042997.1:47451139-47478639 GCF_006345805.1 Octopus sinensis | reverse complement strand
TAAAGAACGACCCTTCATCATTTGTTGGCTGTTTTTCTACTTTCTTATTTAACAGCCAACAACTGATGAAGGGTCGTTCTTTACGTTGTTTGTCTCGCTTTCCATTTGTGTCCGCCGTTGTTCGAAAAATATTTCATATTCCATGTAAGGGTATTTCGTATGTTTTTGTTGTACACGTTTCATGACGTCCTGTGTGTGCCCACATATGCATATATATATTTATATATATGTATAGACGTAAGTATGTACATATACGTATGTATATATGCATATATATCATATATTACTTACACTATTATATGTACTCAATATGCATTCATGATAATTTTTCAATGACTGCATGCAGGCACATATATGTTGTGTGTGTGCATATATTATATAATATATATATAATATATATGTGTGTGTGTGTGTGTGGGGTGTGTATTGAGTATTATATATAATGTATTGGATATATGGATTATATATATATACCTACATGCATGCATATTGAGTAGGATGTGTGTGTGTGTGTGTGTATGAAATATAATATTTTGGCCACGTTTGTTCTCGTGTTTGCTGTTAAGTGCATACATGTAACATATATATATATGTGTGTGTGTGTGTGTGTGTGTGTGTGTGTGTGTGTTGTATAAATATATGCAACTGCATACGTGTCTATATAATTCTCCGTATTCTTCGATGCATAATGAAACTGATGAAATGAGGAGTGGATCGAGAGTGAAGGAAGGTTAAGAAGAAACGTTATTAGAGGGGAAAGCAGCTAAATGGTATATCGACTGCATTAAACGTAATGAAAAGCGGCTGAGCATTAACTGTTAACGCAAAACAAAATGATTCGTTGAAAGAGGAGAATTGTTAAAAACATTCAATCATTCCCAAAATGAGGAGCTAAATTAAGGGAACCTTAAAGTGACAACCATGATGCATAGTAAATATCTTTTAGCAGTAGTTTTTCCACTAGGAATACTCTGCAACAGGAACTGAAGGGATAATTGTCGCCCCATTAATTATGCTTTCTACGGTAATATAGAAATATATTATTCCTAATCGCACAATTGCTCTTGCAAGGAATATTGAAAGCTCACATTTCATAAAGTAATATGACTGATTATGGTGATATGAATTTTCTCAAACATATATTTGCAAACATATATTATATCCGCATAAACACATACACACACACACGCACGTACACGTACATCCTTGCTAATTCTAGAAAAACTCTACTGTCAGAATTCCAAATATCATTGCGATTTATGCTTCTATGAGACGACTATTTAACACATTTTAAAGGTGGCGAGCTGACAGAAACGTTAGCACGTCGGGCGAGATGCTTAGCAGTATTTCGTCTGCCGTTACGTTCTGAGTTCAAATTCCGCCGAGGTTGACTTTGCCTTTCATCCTTTCGGGATCAATAAATTAAGCACCAGTTACGCACTGGGGTCGATGTAATCGACTTAATACCTTTGTATGTCCTTGTTTGCCCCCTCTATGTTTAGCCCCTTGTGTGTAATAAAGAAATATATTTAACACATTTTAATCAACAATAAATATAATTTCTTCGCTCTTCCTTTGTAGAAATATTTCGTGATATATAACTGCCATTTCCAATCGTAAACGCATGCGGTATTGAGATTGATTGAAATGACTTCAACGGGATCCGAAACGACCTCAAGTAATTGTTCTACAAGAACACGATTCGCCGCATAATGACCTTCTACAAAACGATATCTATTCTAGGCATCTGGGTAGAGACACATGGCTTAGTGGAAGAGCAGCAGACTCGCGGTCGAGGGATCGCGGGTTCGAATTTTAGACTGGGAGATGTGTGTGTTTATGAGTGAAACACCTAAGCTCTACGCGGCTCCGGCAGATGGTGATGGCAAACCTCTGCTGACTCTTTCACCACAACTTTCTTTCACTCTTTCTTCCTGCATCTAGCAGCTCACCTGCGACGGACTGGTGGGGAACCTATGCGCCAATGAAACCGGGAAAGCAGATGCCTAACTGAGCAAAAGAAAGAAAAATCCAGTCGCTTGCGTGTGCACAGGGGCACGAATTAGCCACGGAATTTAGTAGAGAAGGAAATGTTCGATCGCTGCATAGACACATTCTGACTATAGTACTTCATGTAAGGAATTGAACAAAGCATATGTATGTATTGTGAGAAGGTAAAGCAAGCTAACAATATAAAATAGGATGAAGGACACTCACAGGCATAAAAAGAAAAACAAATAGAAAATAGGAACAAATATTTTCATTTCATGGTGTCCTGAAGAGGTTAGCCAATAAATAAATAAATAAACAAATGAATGAATGAATGAATAAATAAATAAACTTCGTCATCGATAGCGACAATAGTGGCTAGAAATAGTAACGGCAGAAGCATACAATTATAAAGATAATTTATTCACTAAGAATACAATGACGTAAAGAGGACAAAGGAAGAATTTTGCTTTCCTTTTGTAGTCGCACAATTTAGTCCGTCGATGCTTTACAAAACAGAAACTAAAACTTTAAATTACAAACAACATACACGCACACACGCACACACACACAAACACATACACATACACACACACATACACATGCACAGACACAGGTACGCACACACATACAAACACACTCACGCTTGTGCGAGTCAGCTTATCTATGTACTTGGGTGTATATGTGTATGCGAATGTGTACGTATATATATGAATACATATATATGTACATATATATATATGCACATATACATATATAATGTAAACACACACATACACATATATACGAGTGTGGTGTGTGTGCCTATACTGAGGAACAAATGTAAGCGCTTGTCGTAGCTTAATTTAAAGAAGAAAAGAGTGTATGAAAAGGAAGTGAAAAAGAAAGTTAGAACATGGGGAAACCATTCAGTTAGTTATTGTCATTTTCTACAAGCACAGCAAAAGTACAATGAGTAGGCGCTGAGAGCAGCTGCAGCTATATGAGTGGTCATTCAAGAAGAAAGTAATAAGACAACTCCACTTTGCTTATTTTACATGGACGAAGAGCAGGAGTTTGATATAGCACAATATTAATGGAAGTAATGGCGGAATATGTATGTATATATATATATATATATATATATATATATATATATATATATATATATATATATATATAATATATTATATATATACATATATAGTACGTTTAAATATTGTTGTGCAAGATTTATATATATTATATATATATTTATATATTATAAATATACTAGCAGTATCGCCCGCGTTGCTCGGGTTTGTAAGGGAAATAAACTATATAAGCATTTTTAGAGAGATGTAGCAAAAAATGCATTAAAAATGGAAAAAATATGATGGTAATTTTTTTAAATCGTAGACTCATCGTAGACGCGCGCTAATACCCAGAAGGGCTCGATATGAATCACGACTATAAGATACCCGGTTTTGGTTAAACTGCACCGCAAAATGTGGGAGTAGTTAGGATCTAAATCGGGAAGTAGACAGGCGCACAACTTACTTTATATATAAAGATATATATATATATATATATATATATTTATACATATATTTATATATATATATATAGATATATATATATATATATATAGATAGAGAGAGAGAGAGGAGAGAGAGAATGTAGTTGTGTAATGCTTCACAAAAACTACCTCATACGTGTGTGAGTTTGTGTGTATGCATGCATGTCTTTTACTCTTTTCAGCCTAATAAATGCGGCCATGCTGGGACAACGCCTTGGAGGATTTTAGTCGAAGGAATCGACCCCAGTGATTTTTTTTTTATCTAACTTCTTATTTTATCGACCCCTTTTGCTGAACCGATACGTTACGGAAAGATGAAGATACCAACGCCAATTTTCAAGCAGGAAGATATAAACACAAGACTTTCTCTCTCTTCTCTCCCTCACGCAAACACACATGCACATACTTTTCTCTCTCTCTCCTCTCTCTCTCTCTCTCTCTCTCTAATATATATAATATATTATATATATATATATAATAAATTTGATATATTTATATAATTATATATAATTTTATATAGTTGCTTCGAACTGTACTTTTTCTATTGCTAACATTTGCCTAACCGCTACGTTACAGGGCCACAAACATACCTACGTCGGTTGTCAAGTGATGGTGGAGGACAAACAGAGACACACACATACATAAATGTGTGTGTGTATGTATGTATGTATGTATGTATATATATATATAATATGTATATACGACGGGCTTCTTTCAGTTTCCATCTACCAAATCCACTCATAAGGCTTTGGTGGGTGCGATGTTATAGTAGAAGACACCCAAGATGCCACCACGCATAGGGACTAAACCCAGAACCATGTAGTCGGGAAGCAAGCTTCTTTTCCCACAATACAATTTTCTGTTAAGGTCTACAATGCAATTAAAAATAGAAAACCATCCAACTACTAATATTCAATAATGGTATATCTTACCAAACTTATTTTCTCTGTCACTAATTATAACAATAAAACCTACCCGCAGCAACCACAGTACCATCACCAAACGCATGGGTACTACCATTACTCATCACCGTCAGCACCCCATTATTGCTATCACACCACACCACCATCATACTATCGCCAACAATAAAAATGCCAGTGATAGGGAGTTTAATCATCTATGTGCTGTGTAGTTACTCAACCTGCTCAATATTTCTGCCAAATTTCCTTTGATAAACTCTCTGTCGCCTTTATGAAGATGCTCATCACATCGTGAATCGCAAATTAATTGATCGAAACCGCTCGTAGCTTATAGACTCTTCTGTCCATATTCAATCAAAAGCGTTAAGTTAATATCGAGACGGAAGATGTTAAAATTTGTCTTATTTCTGCTAAATAAGGAGTTGCTTCGTAATCGTTTTGAGCAGATGTGAAACAGAACGACTTCTGTAATTCATAGATATAATGGCTGTGGGTGGTAAATACACAATAAATAAATATACGATAAAGGAAATATTTATCAGTGTATATCTAGGTTTGAAAAGCTCGAATAAAATTTATTATTGAATACACACATGTACTTTAGCAATTATTGAACGCAAAATGGTAGGCCTTCTCTTGCCGATTAAAAATCAACTCTAGCTTTGAGGTAACGTAGGATTTCTTACTCTAACAACCGATGGAACTTTGCAGTGTTAAATTGTAGACGAACAGATTTTATATACTATTTGAAGAAGAAGGGGTTAACTCAGCTGTAACCCACTTCAGCGTAGCTCTGCTTGATTATGAGACCGAGCTGGAGCAGTTTAACAAGCTCAGATTTTAACAATAGTTGAGCATTGTGAAGTGCTACGTGGGTCAAACATTAGATTGTTTCATATGCCTGTATGAGGCAAAAGTATTGTAAGAAACAATTCTGGAGTTTACTTCGAACACTCAAACGAATTTGGGAACCTATTTATTCACCAGTTTGTAACAGTCAGCATTCAACGATTATCTATTTTCTTATTTTAATAATAAGAGCAATTATAATACAGATACGGTCAATTTTAGATAAATTATCTGCAAGTAAGGCAGCCAACACCTGAAATGGTTTTATATTTAATGAAAAACTTCAGTAAACTCACCAAAATATGAACTGAAACTTCTACATTGGCGTAGAAATTGTTTAGTGAACATTTGCCTCAAAGACGTTACGTAAATAACAATTGTTAGATTAGTATTAACATATTTAATGCATTAAAAAGCTAGCTGGAAACAATTATGGCAAGTAAAGAAAAGTATTTCTGAATAGAATAAATTCAAGTGGTTAATGGTGCGTCATATATTCTTCTTCTGACACCGATTCACGATTTTATACTATTATATGAATTATTTGCTATGTTGACATACAAAAGAACAAAATATTCAAGACTGAATGCTGTCTAGTTAATACTTTTGTGTCTGTTACTGATGTGTCTGTCTGTGTGCTTCTACGTTTAACATTTTTTTTTAAATGGAGGTTTGCTAAGAGTTGGTTATAAAAGCTGAAAAGTTGTTTGTGAAAAATGTGGTTGGACATGATGTAGTTGTAATTGCTTTATTGTCGTTTAATCCACATACTTTCCGGAAGGAACAGTCATAACACAAGTAGTCAGTCGAAATCTTTAGGGTGGTCCTTAGATTTAGATGCAGCATTATTCTTACAAGAACGTTTCATATAGCAGCCGCAGCAGCAGCAGCAGCAGTAGTAGTAGCAGTAGCAGCAACAGCGGTGGTGGTAGTAGTAGTAGTAGTAGTAGTAGTAGTAGTAGTAGTGTGCTCTTAGTAGTAATTTTAATGGTCTTCTCAATACAAAAATATATAATTTTTCTCTCGATATATTCAAACAATGTCAATCTTAGTATTTGTGCGACAAAATGTCTCAATCTACATGATAGAAAGACGCTACCAAAGAACTATCTTCATAATGTTCAGGCATTGATCATATCTCTATTGCATACCGTCTCAATTTTACAGACTTTCTAAGACTTTTCTAAGCTTATATATATATATATATATATATATAAGCTTAGAAAAAAAAATATATATATATTGTATGTGTGTATGTGTTTGTATCTTTGTGTGATGTAGTCATATCGCAGTGCTTTTGTGTGCTTATGTTATATAATTATTATTATTATTCATTTTATAATCATTATCATCATCGTCATTATTGTCAGTGTTGCTATTATAATAATCATTCGATTTCTACGGATTGCAATCTTGTATAATTTTGGCAAGCTGCTGTATACACATGTAGGACACACTGGCTATCGTCCGAGTTAATTTTAAAGAACCACACTATCTGTCGTCTTCATTTGCCAAACAAGAGACGGATGGCGTAGAAGGTGGTAAGATGTAAATTTTGAAGAACTGAGAGTGGGGTATTTTATATTTTGAATACTTAATTTTAGTACAATGAAATATTCTTTCTACTATAGGCACAAGGCCTGAAATTTTGTGCGGATGGGGCTTGTCGATTATATTGACTCAAATGCTCAACTGGTAGTTATTTTATCAATCCCGAAAGAATGACATAAAAAGTCAACCTCGGCGAATTTTGAACTCAGTATATAAAGACGAACGAAATACAAACGATCCTACCATCTCGCCCACTCAAAACAGTGCAATATTGGCAAGAGTTTGTTCTATTACATTATTCTAACTTCTTCTCTTGTGTCTTATTCAATCGAACCTGAAAACATGAAATGCAAAACTTGACGGTGGGTGGATTTGAACCTACAACGTAAAGGACAGGGATAAATAACAAAAAAAATATTTTGTGGGATGCTTAAACTATCCGGCCAAGATGTGGTGCATGCTTGCGTATATGTGTGTATATGTGTGAGTGAGTGTGTGCGCACGTTGCGTGTGTATGTGCATATATATATATATATATATATATATATATATATATATATATATATATATATGAACAGTTTATTCGGAGTAAAATTGTCGATTTTTATACTTCCTTCTTTAAAGAACAGCTCGCGAACATTCATATATATATATATGATATATCATGCGTGGTGAATACCTTGCCTTAGTTTTTCTTCCTTGTATCTTCTAACAACGATTCGATATTAATTACTTTCTTTTCCTCAATTTAACCTTTCATTCGGTATACACTTTTCTGAAAGAATTTGGCTGCCACTATCAATTATATCTCTATTGGTGGTTAATCTTCTCAAATTGGGTTCATTATTTTTGCTACTAATTCTTGCCTTCTTTTTTTACTTCCAGATAAAACTTTTTTGTAATTACCTTTTGGCACTTTACAAGTATAATGTACACTTTATCATGAAAGAGGACTTTATTATTTTTTTAAATTATATTTTTTGTGATTATACTTACATTTCATTATTGATATTTCATTAAAATATACTTTGTTAGACCTCACATCAAATTTTATATGTCATTTTGTTCTGCACATAAGGGATTCTTTATTCAGTTATTTCCTTCAACGTCTTGGCGCTTGTTTATATATCATGTTGCTATATTCATTAACCATCGACTTCGTTCGTATATTTTCTCCAACGTGATTTCTATTCTACTGCGTTGTACCTTGGGCAAGTAATTTCTTATATTGCTCCAAGACGACCGACACTTTGTAAGTGAAATTGGTGGATGCTATGTAAAAGCCAATAGTGCTCGCGCGCCTTGGCGCGCGCTGGGGGCTTGGTCGGCCCCTTGGGCTTGCGTTGTACTGCTTGTGCGTTGTGTGCGTGAGCGCGCTTTGTGCGTGTGGGCTTGCTTCGGATGTGCGCGTACGTATGTATGCATACATACCCACACACTCGCATGCATCCCTACCCACATACATACACGCACACCTACTCACACACACACATACACACACATACCTGCACACACACACACATACATACATACACATACATACCTACTTCAGACATACACACACACAGACATACACCCATACACTCACACTCACACGCATACACACACCACATACACACGCACACGTACACATACACACACACACACACCTACATACATACATTACACTTGTATACACACACACTTACATTCATACACACACACCTACACACAGCCATACCTCACTCAGACACACACATCTACCTACACACACACACAAACACACACGGACACACACCCATACATACATACATCTACACACACACGCCTACACACATACATACACACATACATAAACACAACACACACACACATATACATATACACACATACGCACACACACATATACTTATACACATGCACACACAACATACATACATACACCCATATACATACATACACACATACCCACATACTCCTATACGCACATACATACACAAAGACATACACACTTACACACTCACACAAACATACACACACACATACTTACACACACACTCACCTGCACGCGCACACACATGCATGACAAACACCCATACACTCACACTCACATACGCACACACCAACAATAAACACTCACACGCACACACACACACACCTACACTCCCACACACATACACACGCACCTACATACACACACGCACGCATACACACGCACACACACATACATTACACACGTACACACACACCCACATACACATGCATACACACACACACACAAACATGCACGGACACACCAGACATACACACATACACCTATATACACACGCCCACACACCTACATACACACACATATACACACGCCCACACACCTACATACCACACACATACATACACACACATACACGGACACACCCACACATACTTACATACATACACCTATACACACACGCCTACACACCTACATACACACACATGCATACACACACACACACATGTACGCACATACACACACATATACGCACATACATATATACCCACACACATGCACAAACACACACACATACGCACTTGCATGCATGCATGCACACGCGCACACCTACACGCATACACACACACACACGCACGTACACATACATACATACACACACGCATACATACACCCATACACATACATGCATCCGACACACACATACATACACACTCACACATACATACACACCACACACTCACTCACACACCTGTATGTACGCGCACACACATGCACATACACACACTTCCCCACACCCACACGTACATACATACACACTCACACACATACACACACACACACGGACATACATCTATGCACACACATACATACACACATACTCACATACATTCATCGCACACTGCCACCCAGACATACACACAGACACACTCACACATCCACACACATACATACGTACGCGCATACTCGCAGGCACGCGCACATACGCACTTACGCCGGCTCGCGCTGCATACGCGTCGCATACACCTCGCCCTTGGACCTGACGAGACCTCCCGCCCGTTCCTGGGACCGTCGCGTGTCGTTGGGTTTCCCACGCCTGTCTCCGCGGTACCACTCTTCCATCTTCCCCTCAGCTGGAGTCCTTTTTCCTTTACCCCCCCCCCCTTTTTCGTACACAACCGCGCACACATATACACACCTTGCCTATATATATACATCACTCTTACACACATTCAATCTACTCATAATACCACCACGACACTGGACACACACACACACTACTACTCAACACACGCTGGCACGCTACATACGCTCCCACCCCTTCCCTCCCTCCCTTCCTCCTTCCTTCTTTTTCTTACTACTGACCTCCCTTCCTCCTTCCTTCTTTTTTAGTACTGACCTCGTCTGCTAGCTGACCACTAGTCTCGCCCTACCTCACACGCCTACACACAGACGCACACACTAACACACACATATATTTTTTGTTTTTTCATCTCGCCTCACACACACACATACACACACGCACATGCACACACTCACAATACACACACATCTGTTGGGTTACCAACCTTGTCTCCACTCTTTGCCTTTAAAAACCCACTTTGCTCTTGTTATCGTCAACATCCGCCTTTCACCATGTGCAACTCGTAAACACCAGTCGTCTTTTTTCTCTTTCCCCGTTGCCCGCTCTGGGATCTTTCTTTCCTCTCTCTTCCTTCTTTATGTTTCCGACGAAGAGCTCCGCTCGAAACGTCATACCTCCCTGCCTCCATCTCCTGAGCGCCTATTAATAATAATACTGTAATTGTTCCTGTTGTTGTTGTTTTTTTGTTTCCCTTTTGGATTAAAATTATATATATATATATATATATATAGGCAAATACCTCGAAACCGGTCCGTGTGTAGCATCCGTATCTTCGGTGAGGCTGATCTCCCTTTGCAGGCTAGCAAGGACACCGTGATGGTGTCGGCTCTTCTGGTGACGTCGATAGTCGCCTGGGGCTAAATGCATCAGTAACACCCCCACCACCCCGCCCTGTCCCTAGCCACATTCAGATGGCTGATCCCGCTTATATTATATATATATTCTATTCTAACAAAAGCTGTCCGATGAACGGCAACGCGAAACTCAGAGTAACAGGTTTTGTTAAATTTTCTGCTGCTTTAAATAAAGCATATTACTCTACCACTGGTATTTAGTACTCTTTTTTCCACCTTGTTTCACATTTTACTCGGTGTTTACTCCGGTGTATATATATATATATATATATATTATATATATATATATATGTATATATATATATATGTATATATATATATATATATATATATATATATATTATATATATATATGATATATATATGTGTATATTATATATATATGTATGTTATATATATATATATATATATATAATATATATATATATATATTATATATGTATGTAATATATTATAATATATATATATATATATATATATATATATATCTATATATATATAATGTGTGTGTGTGTGTGTGTATGTATATATGTATGTATATAAAAGAAAAAAGAAATTACTCCTGAAAAAGCAAAGGTTATGTAACGAAGTTCATTATCTATGTAAGCTTTGCTATATTAGCTATATTAGCTACATAACCTCTGTTTTTTTTTCCCGATGTCATCTCTTTTTCTGTCATGTATTTTTCTTATTATCACTCTACACTCATCTAACATTGTGTTCTGAAACACACATATATTGAGTTCTACACGTGGTCATTAATCTCACTAGGCCTATGCGAAATACTACAATGCATGTGTGTGTGTGTGTGCGTGTGTGTGTATATGTGTGTGTGTGAGTGTGTGTGTGTGTGTGTGTGTGACCTACTCCCTCTTAGCAACCGCTCTTGGTTTATACATGACACCGTAAGTTTGTGGTTCTGCAAAGCAGACCGATGACGTAACTACCAAGCTTTTTTTAAAAAAGAATATTTCAAAGCGGTACACAAGCATAGCCTCAGTCCAATGAATGTAACAATTAAAAGATAAACAACAATTACAATTTCTACTAGAGCCATTCGAGCAAACGTAGCTGTCTCTAAATGGTCTCTAATTCTTCCTCGGGTCATGCCCTACGTTCCTGGGTAAATTTGACAGGCATTGCTCGAGAACGAACTAACATATTCATGCCTGGAATGACATCAGTTATGAGTCACTCGACAAGAACGGAACTTACGCAAGATAACAGCGACTGAAATATCCTCTTTATTTTCGTACTTCAAAATTCAACATTCAAATAATCCGTGAATAAAAAGCAGGTTTGATTAATGCAGCATGGATGTCATTGACCAGCAGTCAAATAATAATCATGGAAACAACTCCTGAACGAAATCTCCACCTTAGAAAATCTATATTGTAATACTTTTATTTTCTTTTAATAATACTATCTTCTGAAAATCATTCCTACAACAACTATTTTGTAGATTATATTGTCTTTAAATATTCTATATTTGCGTATTATTATAGTTGACCAGCATCATCAAAGAAATATCTGCATGCTCTTTCCCAAAACCTTCTGTGTTTTATTTTTTTTTTTTATCTATTTCCAATTGATCCAAAATTATCCTATTATTTTCTGCGCCATATTTTCTCTTCTTCATTACAATAGCTTCTCTGTTTCTTTCTGAAAAGGGAATGCTGTGAATAATTTCTATACGTATAAAAAGTAAGAATATTCCTTCGAAACTATTTTCTGCATCACATTTTGTCTTAAACAATGAATCGATAGCCTTGTATGGTTTCTAGTAAACATAACTCGTGCTAATCTATCACTCAGTAGTTCAGCCAATAACCTTGTAATCCATCAACACACGGAGTATTTCAAGTTGGTAAAGACAGTTTTGGTATATTCTTGCAGATGATCATTCGCTTTCCTTCTCTTATTACATCGTATCGTCGTGAAGTAAAGATATCTATCATCGATCCCGTTGGGTTTTGTCTTCAAAACTGATCGGTAGGAAAAAAACAAACGTTAATAGACTTGATCTGCTACTCAGGTCTTCTAATTACAAGAACATCTTAAAATACATATGTGTGTTTGCATGTGTGTATCTATGCGCATGTGAATTCGCGAGTCTGTGTATTTGTAAATTTATTACAACGTTAAGTTCCTTTGTGGAGTGTTAAAGAGTTGTGAGTGCTGAGAAGTTATAACATTGCACTCTAACATACTGGCGCGTGTTAATATATATTCCCTGGTGTAGTCAGTTTCATAGATATATTTTTCTCTTCTTACTAACTATGGACATGTATTCATAGGAATACTAAATACCACTTATGCATGTGTGGTCGTGTGTACGTTTGTGCGAGTTCATATGTATATATATTCGTATATATACATATACACAGACAGTCTCACACACATACATAATATATATATATATATATATATATATATATATATATATATATATATATACATACATACATACATACACACGTACGTTATACATATGTTTATATATATATGTGTGTGTGTGTAGATAGATAGATAGATAGATAGATAGATAGATAGATAGATAGATAGATAGATAGATAGATAGATAGATAGATAGATAGACATATAGATATATATATATCATTCAATAAAATAGTGTTGTACTTTAATATCTTATTGAGATATTATGCTGTATTATTATTATTATTATTATTATTATTATTATAGTAGTAGTAGTAGTAGTAGTAGTAGTAGTAGTAGTAGTAGTAGTAGTAGTAGTAGTAGTAGTAGTAGTAGAAGTAGTAGTAGTAGTAGTAGTAGTAGTAGTAGTAGTGTAGTAGTAGTAGTAGTAGTAGTAGTAGACTAGTATCTGAGCAGCGACAGCAAAGCAGTATGTTTTTACTCTACCCTGTTCAATCTTATCACATATCACGTTTTCTTTAAGCTGTTATAACATTTACACATTGACTAGAAGTTTTTAATAGAACGTTAAAGGAACTATAAAAAAAAAAACGATGAAAAGATTAAAAGAAAACTGGAAACAAAGTGTAAACCATCTCTTTTAAACAAGCTGAACTTACTCAGACAGAAGGAAATCAAACAAATTCTTGTAAACTTTAATTGTTATTTATCTCTCCGTCTGTAAACAAATAGTCCCCGCAGCTGGTCTCAACGACAATTTCAAGAGTCTTATAGCATTCCACGATATGTCGTTATAAATTGATTTAGGCGAATAGGAACCAAAAGGTCACGATGTAACAACATGGGTAATGGCAGGTCAATAAATAAAAGTGCCAACAACAACAACGCGTAGCAAAGCGAGGCAAAGGGGGGGGGATTACATATTGAAGGCGTTTGAATTCAAATAGCATTGTCAACATCATCATCATCGTGGTCGTCATCGTCATCGTCATCATCATCATCATCATCATCATCATCATCATCATCATCAATATCACCATCATCATAATCGAAATCGCCTTTCTTATCTGTCATTATACTCTTTAGACCCAAGAACTACACCGTCACCATCAAGATCAAGATCATGATTACAACCATCATCATCAACAACAACAATCAATATCATCGTCATCATTATCGTCGTTATCAGCATCGTCGTCGATATCGTCATCAAATGGATATCCTTATAAGTAATCGAAATAGTTTTTGTTGACTGTAGCATTGGCGTTCACAAATTTTCAAGCAGAGATTAACGCAATAAATGGTGATCCCATATAAATATGACGGCTTCAGAAAAATCGTCTACAGTGAGGATATTCGAGAAAGCCGACGTTTTGGGACTGAAATATCACAAACTAGCAGTATCGCCTGGTGTTGCTCGGGTTTGTTTCGACACCTTTAGAATTGGAATTTTTTAAAAGTAAACATTTTGCATTATGTAGCTTGTTATTCTCTTTAAGTGAACATTTTTCTGGTTGAAATACACCGAAAAATGGTGACACAGCAGTCAAAAGATCGTAAAAAATAGGGATTTTCATAGAAAAAAGTACCATTTCGATGTAAATAATTTTTGGTGTTAACATGGTCCGATTTTTTCTTCTACGGAAGGAAGAGCAAGCCTTCTTCTATCAAACTCTCAATTTTGGTCACCTTGTGCAGCAGGGTGTCGGAAGAGATAGTGTTAGTTGGGTGCTACCAAAGCTGCCATACACAGACAACTTCAGCTTTATATAGAGAGAGATTAAAGAAATTTAGCACAGGGAATACCGGATGACGAGGTATTGAGTCGTGCACGCCTGCATGCTCGATTTTAGATGGCATAACTTAAGCTTTGAGGTGCTGAAGATCTTGATGTATCAGAAGATAAGGGTAAAAGGATGTAAACAGCGCATCTATCGGTTCGAAATTGAAATTGGTTTCTTAACGAATTTACGCAAATCTGTAAGGTGGCTTTTTAGGATGCGGTCTCGAATGTTTAGTCTAGTACGCATGCGTGTGTATATATATGCGACGCGCGATGTGTACGAAGAAAGGTCATATTTAGAAAATACCATGTTTATCAAGAAATTCAAAAAAGAAGCAGATGGTAAAGTGTCAGAGATTTAATAAAAATATATCACATCGTAAAAAGTTGCGAAGAGAATATTACGAGAGTGTAATTTAGTTAGGTTTGTGAGTTACATTTGTGTGATATTTTATAGGCGTACGCTTCTTATTTCGCGCAGAGTAGCGATCATATATAAGTTTATGCACACATACACACACACCTATATACATATGTGCATACACACACACATACACACATACATATATATATATATATATATTATATATATATATATATATATATATATATATATAGATATATATATATATATATATATATATATATATATATATCTATATATATATATATATATACATATATATGTGTGTGTGTATATATGTAAATATGTACTAAAAACAATTGAGAAGGAAATTAGAACTAATTGATTTAATTTTCTCTATAAATTATCCTTTTTTAGTCAAATAATCTTTATTGAAGCCGTTTTGTTTTCAACTTGTCTTCACAGAATTCGCACTTTACTGATTTATCGTTCGTATTTTATATGCCCCGTATCCCGATTTTGCCTTCAGGTGGCGAGAATATTTTGCAAGGGAATATTAATAGAACATATTCAATTGCTAGTGGTAAGCAGAGAGAACATAAAAATTATTATAGCACCAGAAACAGTACAAAACCAATATTGCCACCATCGCTACCGTCAGTGAAGTCATCTGTAATAGCTTCATCGACTTCGTCCTCCTGCTGATCCAACTCCTCCTGATCCTCTTCTTCCTCTCATTCGTACCCCTCCTGCTCATCTTTTTCCTCCTACTCATGTTCCTCTCCTCATCCACCTCCTGCTCTACCTTCTCCTCATCCCCTGCTTTTCCTCGTTATCATTATGATGCTTGTATCGAAAAAAAAACAATGCCTGCGTCATAGCGAATGTATATGTGAAAGATAATCTGACTGTTCGAGATTTTTGTGCGCGTGTGTTATCTACGCACGCATACAAAAAATATATGTATATGCCTCCACAAACATACGTACACACACACAGGCACACATACAAACACACAAACAAACAAACGAACGAAAAAATATATGTGAGTGAATGTGTGAGTATGTGTGTGAGCATACTCACTTAAACCGTAATGCAAGGGTAACATTTAATGTAGCTTTCCTTCTATCCCGATCTAATTTAGCTTTTACAGAGTGTATCAAAGCGTTTTAGTAATGTCACATTTAATGGTTTTGTAGTAAAAACTGTAGACATAAAGGCGCATGCGTGTATTCTCTAAAGATTCACATAAACACACACATAGCCGTATGGTGCTTAATGTATAACAATGCTGCCTGCATTGAAATAGTCTGTATGTTCACTTCAGCACTCATGAACGCTTTATATGTGTGCATATGAGTATGTGTGTGTGTGTGTGCATATATAGCATGTTTGTTTTTTTAAAGTATACCTACATACTCACGATTAAATACACATACACACACAAGCAAACAAACAAACACATACACACACACGCATATATATATATAATATATATATATATATATTATATATATATATATATATATGTATGTATATATATATATTTATACACAGACACACCCGCTCGCACACACACACACATTTATACACAGACTCACATACACACACGCACACTCACACACACACACGCACACATACACACACATATGTGCGTGTGTGCACAGAATACTGGTATATAAAATCTTTCAGAATTCGTTCACGAATTGGACGTTAAGACAGTGAATAGAAATGGAGGAAAGAGGAAAACTAAAAGTGTTAACAACGGCAACACACAAAACCTAAATTCTGTAATTTTCATCTACGTCTGAAAGATTCTTTAATTCTTGATGGATTTTATGGAGAATGATAAATTAGGTCAATAGTTCCAAGGCATGATGAATTGGTGAGGAAGAAGATGTAAGTATGAGATGGATAACCATAACGATTAGTCTCTAATAAGGTGAGCCAGTAAAAGAGGTTATATTACTTATGGCCACCACCATCCACACAATCACACATACAGGATGAGAGAGAGAGGCACAGCCACACATGATCTACTATAGAGATGTATTACACTCACACACAAGCACACGCGCATACATATACGTCTAAGCGCCTGTCTTTATGTATGTATGTATGAATGTGTTCTTTTTAAACGGCTGAGATATGTTTCATTACATTTTTTCGAACGCATATATGTATATGTGTATGTGTGAGCATATATGTATATACATACAATACATACATACATACACACACACACATATGTATGTATATATATATATGTGCACGCGTGTGTATATATATATATACATATATATATATATATGTATATATATATATATATATATATATATATATGCATACCCACATATACACAAATACACACTAACACACTCACTAAGAAACACATAAGCATACATATATATATATATATATATATATATACATACATATAAACACACACACACACGCACGCACACATATATATATATATATGCGCCCACAGAACGCGACAAGAAGAGAAAGAGTAAAATAGAGACAGACAGACAAATAGATAGATAGATAGATAGATAGATAGATAGATAGATAGATAGATAGATAGATAGATAGATAGATAGATAGATAGATAGATAGATAGATAGATAGATAGATAGATAGATAGATACATAGGTAGGTAGGTAGGTAGGTAGGTAGGTAGAGTGACAGACAAATAAAAATTTGGTAGACGTGATATCTCGTTACATAATTTATACATTTATTCGTTCAATCAAGTAAGAAATATAATGAAATAATCTATTATCGAAAGTGTTCTAATCCCTTCAGTATTTCATTCACAAAGGCAAAACAAAACACAAGAGTCGCATTGAATTAATGGTAACTCTCAAGGGAAAACGAATACTTTTTCACGTGGGAAATTTCTTCGAATTGATCTCACAATACTTGTTGAATTAAACCGTGAAAAATAACCAAAGTTTGCACGAAATACTGATTACGAAAATTAATTTTCGGAAAAAAATATAATTACTTTTTATCATGGTAAAAGGTTGAAACGGATACCTTGGCTCCGCTTATGTTAAAATATTCCCCCGCCTCAAAAAAATAAAATGGCACAGTTATTGTTAATATGTGATATTTTGACTGGTTTTTATGTGTCGTGTATATCAACCAGTAAATCAGCTGTTGTTGTGGTAGGTATAAGGTGGACGATTTGCAGTTTCTTATACATCAGGCATAAGCGAGGTATCTTCATCACGTGTTCAAGATTCAGCCATGTAGAAACCACAACTTAGGCTTTTTGGTCACTCACAGGTATTTATGTCTAATATTGCGGTTCAATGCTTTTACCTTCGTTGCCTTACAATCAATGTTATCATGTGTTGTTTCTCATTCCGGTTTAAAATCGTTACAAATTTCGTCATTTTATTTCATTGAGTCAACTCGATGTGTATTTTCATTGTATTTTCTGCCAATTCACTAAATATTTTACTAAAATTGTTCACTAAAAGTCTTTGGCTAGCACTTTTCACTCTAATTGCACCAAGTCATGTTTTTGCAATACATTCCTTTTGAATATTACCCCCCAGAGTTTATAAACTCGTTTGTGGCTATTTATTTATAATTCTACTTCCTCCACACAACCACAAATGAACTTAAGATAATTTTGTTAGACCCAACATAGAAAACTGAACACAGAATCTCACAAGAGTATCGAGCGAGATATTTATCTTTACCAAGATGAGCGTGCTTAACATAACACTAAATATTATTATGATAAAGATCTTTTCAAACATAAACCCATGTAGAATTTCAGGTTAAAAAATATGTTAAACTATAAATAGATAATTCAAAAAATGAAGTTATCTTTCTAGGGGATTGGATAAAATTTAATTATTGCCCCGATTTATTATTTGTTTACTTTAATATTGAATTTACAGTCAACAAATTTCTATTAAGGCATTAATTTATTTAAGTTCATTAAATTCGGATTACTAGAGTAAATTTAATTACAAACTGTTTTTTTTTTCACCACTTCTAATGCAATTGATTTCATGTTTCTCATGCACAATAATAATTCTAGACAATACACATTTTACGTGTATTCATTGAAACGTTTTACAATTCTTTATAAATTATTTCCTCCATTTATATCAGCTATATTTTTGCCAATTTTAGCGTTATCTTATAATCATTTATATTGTACTTTATATTACAATACATTGTCTTTTACACACATTCTTCTAATTTGACACCATATGTTTCTTTGTACTATTTTGACCAAATTAACCGAAGTAGTAACACAGTTTACGAAAATATGTTTTATTGATTGATATGACACGAAAGAGTTTAAGTTATGAAAGTCTATATTTTTTTAATATCATGTCACTGTTTCAACAGATATCAAAGTACAATAGATAACATGATGAAGTTTGCACGAATAAATATTAACGATTGGAAACAATAACAAAGAAATAGTATTTTCATATCTAATTCAAAATTGCACTGTTTTTATATCATTTCTATGTGTTACTTTAATCTACATTAATATTACTTAATTATTTACATTCAGCATATTTTCCGATGCATTCATTTTCACACATTTTCTTATTATTTTCTATGAGAACTTCTGTATGTTATATTTGATTAAATAATTCCTTACTTCCCTCATGCATCATTTCGCTCTTTGTAGCAAAATGTATTAAGCACATTTTGACGTTATTCTCTTGAAGCCGTCCTACAAACGATAATATTTTGCATAAATTTTGTAGTAAATACTTTCAAATCAAAATCTTATTAAAGATTCCTAGTTAATAGATTATAACTATTTTTGGCAATAACAATATTCTGAATATGTTCCAAGATATCATATTTTAAATTATCCACACTTGGAACGATTTCCACTGGTCATAAAGGCACATGTAAATATAATCATACATCACAGTATCGACCAGACCACTGAATGTATTATATGTTGCTGGTTGCAATATGCTTCACATTCTTTAACATTTTGAATGCTGTCACCCTGCAGAATAGACGTGCAGGACAAAAATTCCCGGATTTGGCACACATGTCTAATGCAGAATTACCTATTCTCAGCTGAATGGAAAGGAGCAGCGTGAAATAAAATGTTTGACTCAAGGACACAAGGTATTGTTGGTCTGGGAGTTGAAACTGTCATCTCAGGGTCGGGAGTGCAACACAGCAATGACTCGGCCACGCGCTTTCACACAAACATACACACACAGATACATACATACATACATATACGCATGCATACGTACATACATGCATACATACATGCATGCATGCATACATACATACATATACATACATACATACATACATACAAACATACATACATACATACATGCATACGTACATGCATACATACATACATACATACATGCATACGTACATGCATACATACATACATGCATACATACATACATACATATACATACATACATATATACATACATACATACATGCATACATATACATCCATCCATCCATACATACATGCATACATACATACCTACATACATACATACGTACGTACGTACATACATACATACATACATACATGCATGCATGCATGCATACATACATACATACATACATACATACATACATACATACATACATACATACATACGTACATACGTACGTACGTACGTACGTACGTGCACATATGGTTTTATAATTTCTGAAGAAAATATTAGCTGTTTTTTTTGTCATAAGTGCGGTTATAAAACTCAAAAACTTCATGTGGTCTAATTTTAGTTAACATATGTTAAAAACATTGAAAAACCACACTGATTATGCAGTTATAATATTTGAAAGGAAACGAATTCAAAATTCTATGACATTAATGTTTGAATATTTTTATGACCTTCACACAAAAATTAAAATTCTTCAGATGAAATTTTATGACTCATCAATTTAATTCTCTTGTGGAACATTTAGTCTTTTCTTTTCGCCCAAATAAATTAGAGACTACATTTTCCAATTTCGAAGCTTCACTTCTTAATTTGAAAATGGGAGACTTGCAAGCACGCCGAACAAAATGCTTTGCGGCATTTCTTCCGGCTTTGCGCTTTGTCTTCAAATTACACTGAGGGTGGATTTGTCTTTAATCCTGTCTGGATCGATAAAATAAGTACCAGTTGAGCACTGGAGTTCGTATAGTCGACACGTACCCTCACTCCAAATTTATGCTTATAGTAAAAGGATTGATAATTCTAGTTCACACTTTCAATAAGCCCGTCCCATCTTAAATAATTTTAACCGTTTCTATATTACTTGTTTATGTATTACCAAAGTCTGAAGTCCAATGTTTGGCAATCATTTTCAGTTTATCAGCTCGCAAAAAGATACATACATTTCTCGACGTTACGTATGGAAGTATTTACTTCGTTATTCAATTAATTTATTTTTTGTTTGCCTGTTTTCATATGAAAATAAGAACATCTATACTAATTTATATGTGCGTTGATGTGTGTGTACATGTATATGTGTGTGTGTGTGAGTGTGTTTCAGTGTGTGTGTGTGTATGTGTGTGTATGTGTACATAGGCATATCATATCTGTATGCTTGGTGCACACATGTATTTATAGGTGAATATGTTTATGAGAAAATCTTTGAGAACAGCTCAGATTAAACAAGAACTATAAAATATATTTCTACATCGACGCATAACTCTAGGGCATAGTAACATCTGCTTATCCTTTCACATTTTCCCTAAGTTAGCTTTAAATCGATAGAAACAACACGTACAGCTAAATAAAACACTAGGAAAATATTACAGCTTCAGCTCTATTCATTCATTTATATCTTTACCAATATGTATGCAATGATCTAACTTTGAAATTTTTAGGAGCGAAAAAAATTAACCAAGAAATCTATAATTATATTTATTTTGATGTTAGTTTATATTTCTCGTCACTGCTATTAATTTATGCGTAAGCGTATCTATATATATATATATATATATATATATATATATGCAAACGTATGTGTGTAAGCATTTGGGTTCTTAATTACAATAGCTTCCCTCATTAGCTATAACTGTCAAGGAAAAGTACAGGAATAATTCAATATAATTTATAGACAGGTGGAAGAGCAGAAAATGCTGTCTAATATTTAAAATGTAAAAATGTCTCCCATCTAACGTATCATACTTTCGATAAACAGATCCAGAAGAGTTTGCAATTCTTCAATCGGAATCAGTTCGTGACCTGAGAATTATGATGTCTAACGACGCATTCATTCCTGTTGGCAACGACGTTCGCACAACTGGCAGGATGAATTCGGTAAAGAAAAAAGAATTAAACAATAGGACAGTAATGTAAAATTTTTTCTCCAAGCTATATTCTTGTGGTGTCAATATCAGAACTGAACGGAGAATAATTTATCAGCCTTGTGTAATAAAAATTTCATTTGTTCAGCAGTGCAACTTCTGAGAGAAATTAAATAATTTGTAACTAGTCCCTAAAGCAAGAAGTAGGAAGGGAAATTACTGAGTGGATAGCAAATTATACTGTGTAAAATACAACTTTTTCGTAGAACTAAGCACAATATTAGAGGAAAATCCGTGATGCCACATCTCTTTACTAAAACCACGCAAGCATAATGGATTTTCATTGAATAGTTAAGGTTAACAATTTAGCGATATTACAAAAATATCCACACAATACGTATATCAACGCACTAGCAGGAGATTCAGGAATAATTAATGTACGAGGGGCGTTCAATAAGTAATGCCCCTGACCCACTTCCCATAGCAATAGAGCAACGACACTTGGCACAGTTATTAGTCTTTTCCTACATAGGAACTACCCAGAGTTATGCATTTCTCCCATCGTTTGATACAGCTCTGGAGACCGTTTTTGTAGAAGACCCCAGCTTGGTCCTCCAACCACGACGTGACTTCAGAAATCAAGGCTGCATCATCTGGGAAACGCTTTCCTTTCAAAATCAACTTCATGGCTGGGAAGAGGAGAAAATCAGAGGGTGCAAGGGGAGGAGTTCATAGCTGCACGCCTGTGCTTCTGATCTGGCGACACGCGAGTTGTGGACCGGAGCGTTGTCCTGCAGGAGGAGGATGCCTTTGCTGATCTTGCTCCGCCTCTTGATTTTGATAGCTTCTCTTAATTTCCTCAAAAGTGAAGCATAATAGGCTCCTGTAATTGTGGTACCCTTTGCCAGGAAATCTGTCATCACTACTCCGTCCTGGTCCCAGAAGACTGTGAGCATAACCTTGTCAGCGGAGGGCTGCACCCTTGCCTTCTTTGGTGGAGGTGAGTCACGGTGCTTCACTGCATTGACTGGGCTTTGGTCTATGGATCATAGTGATGGACCCAGGTTTTATCCTGTGTGATCAGTCTTTTGAAAAATTTTGACTCATCTTCTTGGCACATCTCCAAATTCATCCTCGAGCACTTAATGCGTTCTTGCTTCTGGAAAGGTGTGAGCAACGTGGAAATCCATCTGGCAGACACCTTTTGCATATGCAAATGGTCATGAATGATAGTTTCCACAGACCCGGTACTAATCTTGACCTTATGGGCTATTTGGCGAATAGTTATGCGTTGACCTTCCAAAATGGCAGCCTCAACTTGACGGACAGACGTCTCATCAACGGCAGAAGGGGGCGACCAGATCTGGGAGCTGTTTCCACAGAGTTCCGACTATGTTTGAATTCACAATGCCAGCGTTTGACAAGGGCATATGATGGGGCATCATCACCATAAGTTACTTTCATTTCATCAAAAGTCTCCCGTGGTGTGCGTCTTTTCAAATACAAAAACCAGATCACTGCTCGACACTCAACATGCTCCATTTCACACTTGACTCAGTTCAAACACCTGTAAATCAGAAACCACAATTAGTTCAGAGCTGTAATTCGCCACTTAATCTATAGACGTATAAATAAGTGCACAGCTAGATCAAACAACTGCAAGTGGGTCAGAGGCATTACTTATTGAACGCCCCTCGTACACACGCTATATGTGTATGTGTGTTTCTGTGTGTGTGTGTATATATATATATGTATGTATATATACACACACACATACATATATATATATATGAACACGGTGTCACAAATATTGAGAAACAAATGCGTGCGCTGACACAATCATATATATATATACACACACGTCTGCACGCATACACACACATGCTTGCTCAACATACGCACATAAATACGCACACTAGATCCACTTATCCAGAAGTTAAAAGAAAAAAGAAAAGAAAAAAACTCAAGAGGCATTCAGTTTTAACATAGCTCATAAAATAGACTGGAATTACCATTTCAGTTATGTGATCCTTGGTCTAAACCGTACTGATTTATGATAGCGTATAGAAAAGCTGACCATTTCGCCTACTCGAGAAAAAGATTCTATGCAATGAAAGTTTTGAAAAGACGAGCAGTAAAGACGACTAGTAAAATATATAATAAAACTTGCAAGACACTTTCGCTACTATATCTTTGTTACGATATATTAACAACCTTAGTTGGTTGTTGAACTACTTGATAGAGAGCTATCCGTATACGTCCTTAAAATATTGTCGATTTTCATGAGGCCGTGCTGCTAGCTAATGACATGAAGACGAGGAATATTGTGAATTTCATGCAGTCACTTTATAGCAACGAACCTACCAGTACCACCACTATATAATAAAAGCAAAAGCATAGAATTCCATAAAGCAAAATTGAGGAATCAATTTCAATAACTAAATACTCACACTCACTGAAAACAACTTGTTGCATGTATAAAGAAATACTCATTTAAACACAGTGAATAAATGTGTATATATGTATAATGTGTGTATGCGTGTGTGTGTATGTGTATGTGTGTGTGTGTGTGTATGTGTATGTGCGTTTCTTTTACTGGTTTCAATCAGTGGACTGCAACCATTCTGGCTCACCGCTTTAGAAGGCACAGTCGAACAAATATATATGTATGTGGGTGTGTGTGTCTATGTATATACATGCATGTATATCTATACTGATATATGTAAATATATATATATGTGTGTGTGTATGTATATATATATATATATATATATATATATATATATATATATATGTATATATATATATATGTATATATATATATTTGTATGTATATGTATATCTGTCTATATGGATCTATGTATATACATATGTATCGATCTCTCTTCCCTCTCTCTCTTTCTCTCTCTCCCCACTCTCTCTTTCCCCCTCTCTCTCTATTATCTCTCTAACATTTGTGTTAAAAATTATTTTAAAAAATGAGCGTATGTCACGGATATTCTTTATATTTAATGTTATATTTTATGTCAGATAATCTAAGAATTTTATTTTTAATAAATCAATAATAAGGAAAATACACGCATACATATATCCGAAATTATGACACGACTATGAAAAATAGAGTTAAGATTCTTTTTTACAACTTTGTAGTTTCTAATAAATTTGCAGCTGTTTGCCATACACATATTCTTCTTAGAATATATTAAAACATCATCTATAGTCTGTCGGTCAACAAATTTGTATTTTTAGTTATGTAGGTGTTCATTATTTTTTGTTTTTTTACCGGTATTTTAGGTTTTTGTTATTGTATGTATCTTTGATGTATGTCTGCTTGAGTGTATGCTAACATAGAATATGCACAGAGAAGCACACGCACAGGTAACCATATGCATGAGTGTGCGTGTTTTTACGTCTACACATCATTGTGTATATGAATATGTATATTCTAGTATTTGTGTATTTACGTGATTACACTCACATAACTCCATACATACATCATGCATACACACACAGACACATACACATACATACATACATACATACATACATACATACATACATACATACATACACATATATATATATACATACATATATAGTGCGGTGAATAAATTGTCGTCTAAATTGCGCAAAAACTAAAATGACACTGACATCTCATTTTAACATATATATTTACGAAAATTACAAAAAGATATCTTGAAATACTAAAGAATAAATTTATTCAATAAAATTGCTATTGGCTTCAACGACGGCCTCCAGACGACGACTTTGTAAACTCCTGCAACTCTTCTGGACGGTCACCTTTTTAAGTTGGTGAAAGCTGTTGGTCTCTCGCTTAACTGCGCCCCATAATAATCAAAGGAGTTGCAATCTGGGGTGTTAGATCGCCAGATGTTACGGCTGATGTGGTCGCAGAAATTGTCTGACAGCCATGACTGGGTTCTTCCAGCAGACACCCTCTTCACCCGGCGCAGCATTACTTCCTCCAGGCACTTGATGTAGGCCTCCGTGTTGAGTCTGAGGCCATGTGGAGAGACGAATTGAGGCACAAGGTCATCATCATTGGTGATTCCTCCAAACATCATGGTGTTGAGTGGATGTTTGATTTTTATCACTCTCGTTACGCGTCCTCAGATTGCACTGTCCCCAGACTTACACCCAAACACTCCGAAATGTTCGTATTGGAGTTTTCGGTGCGAATGCCAAGCAGTACAGCATGTCGTTTCTTATCCAAATTTTTGGCACAATGAAATGCATCATGATGCAGTTTTTCTCACAGATGTTGCCCAACTGATCCTACTATACTGTGTAGGCGACAAAATCAAAAACAAACAATGCGAATCTGCGAAATTTAAAATGTAATATGGTGACAATTTATCTATCGCACTGTGAATATGTGTATGTGTGTCTAGGCGCAGGAGTGGCTGTGTGGTAAGTAGCTTGCTTACCAACCACATGGTTCCGTGTTCAGTCCCACTGCGTGGCACCTTGGGCAGGTGTCTTCTACTATAGCCTCGGGCCGACCAAAGCCTTGTGAGTGGATTTGGGAGACGGAAACTGAAAGAAGCCCGTCGTATATATGTATATATATATGTGCGTGTGTGCTTGTGTGTCTGTGTTTGTCCCCGCCAACATCGCTTGACAACCGATGCTGGTGTGTTTGTGTCCCCGTAACTTAGCGGTTCGGCAAAAGAGACCGATAGAATAAGTACTGGGCTTACAAAGAATAAGTCCCGGGGTCGAGTTGCTCGATTAAAGGTGGTGCTCCAGTATGGCCGCAGTCAAATGACTGAAACAAGTAAAATAGTAAAAGAGTAATATATATATATATATATATATATATATATATATGTATGTGTGT
>NC_042997.1:47406139-47448639 GCF_006345805.1 Octopus sinensis | reverse complement strand
GAGACAAGTTCCTAAAACGCTGTGCACATTATAGAAGTTATTCTATGATGGATTTGTCACGTATTTCTTTAGTCTCTTTTAGACTAACAGAGCAAATTTACAACGTTTAGATAATGAATTAATTTCTATTTAAGATGTATGGGTTCGAACTGAAGGGTTGACGATTCATATCACTTCCTGACACGTACATGCGTTTGTTTGTTTGTTTGTGTGTGCTTGTGTGTGTGGCTGTCTGGCCTGAAGGTTGCTTTCTAAACACCACATAGTTCCGTGCACAGTGACATCTTGGGTGTCTTCTACTAAACGCTCGGGCCAACCATAGCCTTGTGAGTAGATTTGGCAGACGGAAACTGAAAGCCCGTCGTATGTGTCTCTGTGTGTGTGTGTGTGTGTGTGTGTGCGTGCGTGCGTATTTGTGTGGTGTGTGTGTGTGTGTGTGTGTGTGTGCGTGCGTATTTGTGTGTGTCTGTGTGTGCTCTTGTGCCGGTTTGTCGCCCATCACCACTTCACAGCCGGTGTTGGCGTGTTAACTCTCCGTAATTTAGCAGTTTTGGCATAAACAAAACAATAGAATAACTGTGCCAGGCTTAGAAACAATATATATATATATAATATATATATATTATATATATATAATTTTAATCCAAACGGGAAAACATAACGTCGGAAACATAAAGAAGAAGAGAGAGGAAAGAAAGATCCCAAAGCGGCAACAGGGATAGAGAAAAAAAACGACTGGTGTTTACGAGTTACACATGGTGAAAGGCGGAAGTTTACGATAACAAGAGCAAAGTAAGTTTTTAAAGGCAAAAGAGTGGAGACAAGGTTGGTAACGCAACAGATGTGTGTGTATGTGTGAGTGTGTGCGTGTGCGTGTGTGTATGTGTGTGTGTGAGGCGAGATAAAAAAACAATATATATATATATATATATATATATTATATAATATAATATATATAATAATAATAAAAATATGCATACATACAACATATATGTACGTACCTACATCTACATGTATATATACATGCATATATAAATAAATATACGTAAGTACAGGACACCACAACAAGACGTAGAAACGGGAAAAACAAAAAAATTTTAACAACAAGAAAACAAGTACAGGAGATACTACACAAGGAAAAATCCACCGTCATCAGCTGTCGCTAGTTAACTCAGGCGTGTTTCGAAGGCAATACATATATATATACGTCACTAAAGTAGTTGATGGCACTAGTCAGTATTGCTACAAATAAGAGTTAAAACATCTCATAGCCATGAGAAGCATTTATCATTCACTTCTTTCAATGATTTCACTGGTACCATATATATATGTATATATACAGTAATCCTTCGCCATATCGCGGTTTACTATTTAAGCTTACGTCGATTCCCCTGTGGTATTGTTTTGCATTTATAATAAAATAAATATATAAAAATATATAAATATATAAAAAAAACAATAAAAAATACAGTACTGTACGGTTTCTACTTCGCCGATTTTCATCTATCGCGCGAGGTTTTGAAACGTAAAAACTACGATAGTCGATGGATTACTGCACACACACACACACACACACACACACACACACACACACATATATATATATATATATATATAGAGAGAGAGAGAGAGAGAGAGGGAGAGGGAGGGAGAGAGGTGGGGGAGAGCTTTGAAACATTTGCAACTTAATTCAATTGACGACGATAGTTGCTATAATTTGCTGAACACAGGATGGTCATTGTATCGGCTCTTACGTACCTCATACTACACAGCAAGATATTCTGGTATATGCAGGATTACTAGAATTTCAGTTCTGCGGTGATTCCTTTCAGTATCCGTAATAATATAATTCCTTCAATTTTTCACAAGACAAAATTTTGGTGGAGCAATGGTTATAATTTACTGAATCAACATTCGATAACAAGAAATTTGTCCAGAGAACTAACATTTTTGAAACGTTTATTTCATAAATTTTATCAATATTTACAGTTGTCAAAGCAGCGAGCAGGGAAAATCGTTAGCACGTAAGGCAAAAAAGTTAGCAGCCTTTCGTCCGTCTCCACGTTTTGCGTTCAAATTACACAGAGGTTCAAATTACGCCGAAGGTTAATAAAATATTTACCAGTTGAGCACTGATGTCGATGTAATCGATTTAACCACCCACTTCCGGACGGGCTGGCCTTGTGCCAAAATTTTTTCAGTTCTCTGTAATTATAAAGTTTCGGTATTGCTGCAAATGCTGTGGCATTTGTTCCCGTCATTACATCCGAGGTTTAATTTCACCTAGTCTACCATAACCATTACTCTCTCTCCACACATGCTGAAACAAGATACTAGTCCCGTACAGTGTCGATGGCATCGAATAATACAGTCCTTAACATTGCCCCCCCCCCCTACACACACTAAAAAGTAGTCGGACTTGTGCTTAATTTTTAATTCATATATAAATGTGTTATTATGTTATAATTCCAAGACACTTCAAATCGTCCTAATCTCTCAATCTCATTCATCGAATAAAATAAGTTTAACTATTCCGTCCTGAGAAATCTAAGAAGTTATAGATCTTCATTTATTTTTACGTTAGCACTGAAATAATTATCAATGACATATTCAGAAATATTTTTCTCCGGAAAAGATATGGCAAAAGGTGTGAATTATGTGAAAATACCCGGCTGTAGTGAAGTATTTGCTAAGGCCTTTATAGTACTTATCAGTTTCAAAACTCAGTTTTGAATTCCAAGAGAAGGAATTCGCCATCTCTGCGCAGGCAATTGTAAAGTTATAATAGAATGCTACTTTAAAGCTACATGTAAGTTTACTTAATCGTTATTTGTTATGATGATATTAACTATGAGGTATCGACAAGTTTCCATATATACTATATCTGGGTGCTTTATTCTTTATTTCACTGATTGTTCTTACTTTACTGTATTTAACTTATACTTTTTCTTGCTATTTACAGATCCGTGAAGGAACATGCATGTTGAGTTCAAAAACGGGGAGTGATGTTGGAGGACTGTACAATCAAGGTTTTTCTCAGGTTCATCATTTTGAATTGAAACCATTCTTAGGTAAGTTAAATAATCAAATAATCTATTGTTAACTTACATAAGATCTGACGTTATCTTTTCTTTCAGACTTGCACACACAAATCTAATATATACAAGCACATCACTTCGCTATATTCAATTTTCTGGATGGGCGATAAGAAAGTGGCTAAAATTTCTCTGTTGAAGAAATAAAGAAACGGAGATAAAAGAATATAAAGGTATTATTATTCGTATTTTATACGATTAAACTTACGCAAGGGTGCAATTTGAGATTGGAGTGAGACGGAAAAGTAAAATAAAATAGTCTTTGGTTCATTGTCCAACGGAATATAGCGTGTGGGAATGAAAGATAAATACTTTTTTTAGCTAAGGCAGTTTGATACAAAAGTAAAAGATGGAGGTGGATTACTGCTAAAAGTATTTAAGTCATATTATTTTCTATTTATCTACTTAGCCGAGGAGTACCTTGAACAAATTTGTATGTTGTTCAATCTACAGCTACTAATCGCTATACTCATGCACACACACACACACATACACCACATACACATATGCACGCACACACACGTACAAATGCACACATTATATATATCTTTATTTATATATATATATATATATATATATATATATATATATATATATATACGCACACACACGTGCATTCATCTACATATTTGAAAGAAAGAATGAAAGAAAGAAAGAAGGAAAGATAAAAGAAAGAAAAAAGAAAGAAACAGAGAAAGAATGAAATAAAAAAAGAAAGAAAGAAAGAAAGAACGAATGAAAGAAAAAAGAAAGAAAGAAACAAAGAAAGAAAGAAAGAAAGACAGTAAGAAAGAAAGAAAGAAAGAAAGAAAGAAAGAAAGAAAGAAAGAAAGAGGGAGATGTAGTGCGGTCGAACGGTTATATAGTTCGCTTTACAGTCATGAGTTCGATCCGAAAGCGTGACCTCTTATGCAAATTCCATTTACATTGACTTCAGTTCACCCATACCTACTCGGTGAAATTTGATCAACCGAAACTGTACAGAAGTGTATCCAGTTGTTTGTACTTCTAATTCACTGGGTACAACCTTATTGCACACTGTGTCTCTGTATTACACTGATTCTGCTTCAGAATTAGGTTAAGGGTACCAATGTCTGTCCAATGCTCAGTCATTTACTCATTACTGCAGGGCTAGCTCATTCAAATGATTCAATAACTGAATTCTCATAGTTCTACGTCAGAGATCTGTTGCCGCCATATTCTGTGGTCGTTTGGAACGCAGACATCTGCAGGACTCATGCGCTACGTCAACTGCAAAGCACCTCATTTTATAATCCTCTACCCCGCCACCAAGCTCACGTCTCACTGTGAACAAACTGTCCCACCTACCATTCACGAACATATTTCCTCTTCTCTTCTACCACCACCGCCTCCAACGGCATTGTCAATAGTTCACGCACCCCTCTACCATTTACCGATCAACCCTGACCGACCTATCATTTCTGCTTTCAGTTGTCCCACTGAACTCATCTCTAAATACATCCACCTTGTCCTCGCACCACTATTGTCTTCCCTCTCGTCTCACACTCATAGCACCAACCATGCTTTTCCTCTCTTCAATTCTTTCTTCTTTCATTCCATCCATTCCAGTTTCTTGTTCACCCTTGACATAAGATCCTTATAGACGGTTATACATCTCGGTGAAAACGGTTAACCCTCACATAACATTAAAATACTTGCAGATATGTGTTCTGATCCGCAACCTGACACGTCTATCCTTCTTCATTTGACTGAACTTTTCCTCTCTCTAAATTGCTTCTCGTTCGCGGATGAATTCTACTATCGGCTCTCGAGAATGGGCCCCAACTATACGAACCTGTTCGTTGACAATACTAAAGCCCAAATATTCTATCAGTTCACCGGTCCCTTTACTAAGCTATACGGTTGCCGATAGACTCAGACAACCCTACACATATGCACACATCTCCACACTCACATATAAATACACTGAGCTTCATTGTTTGGGGGTTAGTGCACTGTCACAGCGTGGGGCTCCAAGACATAAAAAACTCTCCAAGATCGTATCCTCCAAGACATAAAAGCAATAGCACGCTTATGGGGGAGTAACAGTTCTTCCAGCGATTTTCGTCAAATGTTGTCGGTTATTTCCAAAGGATCAAAAGCTGATGAAGTCACTGCATGCTTCAAAAAATCGTACCTCTGGAGAATGTAAAGAAACGTCATCTTACAAGCAACATCACAGTACTTCTACAAAGGGATCATACGAGATCCTTAAGATTGGTAATGGGATATTAACATTCAACTGAAGGCTTCGGCTACATGAAATTACATGTTGTCAAAGGATACTTTTACTTAGGATTCTTATAGTTAAATTATTTCCTAATCTATCTGTCAATTTCACTGATGTAAACTAGCTATGTGAAAGAGCAATACTAGCTGCAACTAATGAAATGGTTGATAAACTCAATCATGAATTTCGTCAAAATTTTAACAGATACATCAGAAATGACAACAGTCGATCAAAATTAGGTTGTTCAATACCCTGTTGAATTACTGAACACGCTTAAACACATTGGGATGCCGCCGCATAAATTTACACTAAAACTGCTCCCATTATGCTGCTTCGGAATCTTGACCCATTTAGAGGTTCCTATTTTTCCTTATTTCAAAATTCATGGAATTGATGTAGAATAGCTTTCATTAACTAGTGTATTTCGATCTTTATAATTTGAGGGAAATTCTAATTTTGTTTCTACAAAATTCATTAATCTCACTTTCAAATTACTTTAAAATATATGTCAGGATTTAATTAAATTTTATTTTTTGTATGTTGCTCATCAGTAATGTGAATAATCAAGAAATAACTCTGGCAGTCATAATCGTTGTGGCTCAAAGTTTCGGCTTTATTGTTGCATTAGAAATTGAAAAAGTTCTGCGCTTTATAGCCGATAATAAAACCGTGATTATACGGTAACTTGCCTAAAATTTGGCTAACGTTTATATTTTCCTTTTATATTTAAAACTTAAAATAATTACATAAAGGTTTTAATCACTGTATTTTCCGAAACATCAAAGGTCAAACAAAATACTTTTTTCGGGTTAGTACGCTAAACACACCAACCCGAGGAGGAGGATGCTCTCTCTCTCTCTCTCTCTCTCTCTCTCTCCATCTCTCTCTCTCCATCTCTCTCTCTCTCAATCTCTCTCTCTTGCTCTCTCTCTCCATCTCTCTTTCTCTCTCTCTCTCTCTCTCTATCTTTCTATCTCTCAATCTATCTCTCCTTCTCTCTTGTTTTCATTTTGACATTTTTCATTACAAAAACAAAATATTTTAATGCCATTACTATTTATTCCTTTAGATATTGCAATCATGTTTTCTTACTTGGAGCTTAGATTCAAATTTTTCAAATCACGCTATCTTCAAATATTCTACAATTTAATTTTAAGTGATACTTAAGTAGGAATCCCGCTAATTTATGTAAACGAGTTATATAATTAAGTTAATCGATGGCACAACTTAATATTACATATTTTTTTCATGAGATGTTTAGATGTTTCAAGCTTAATCACGATAGATGAAATCAAATGCTATCTGGGGTATTTCAGTCATTTTAAACACTTACTTCCATAAGTTTAATATATATCGTGGATATATGCAAGATTTTAGCGAAAACACGGGTTAATATATAACAACCGTTTCTTCGTCTTTTTCACCCCACCCTTCATTTTCGTTCCTCACATTTCTTCCTGTCTATGGTTGTTTCCCTTCATCCTCAATTTCTATGATACTCCACCAGTATTCTTTCCAACTTCCTCCAGTCCTTCTCATTAGTATTTTACAAATGTTGGGTTCAGGCTTGCTTGAAGCATGCCATAAATTTTAGCCGCTAGAAATGAAGATGAGGCCCTCTAAAAAGTTTACAAATTTTCATACAACTCTATCTGAAACACGTTCAGTGTCATGTGCTAATACTTCTCAGAACTTGCATCACGTTTTATAATGAATTTATTTACATGCAAAGTTATCGCTTAGAAAGAATCTAAGCTCAATTTAGTGGTTACTGACTATATTTATTAAACTTATCCAATTATAACATTTATCAATTGCATCACTCATCAGTTACACTAATGTTTTTATTTTTTACTCTCGCTAACTATGACATTCATCAGATTGAATTCGCGCATATTTTGTAAGTTGATACGAAAATACACCAGGTTTATAGACAACATGCGCATTACTGCTGATTTGGTTCAAACTGATACATTTAAGTTGCGATTTTATATATTACAATTTTTATCCTCTTTGTGATGACATGATGACATTCTCCTCATTCCAGTTTGGACTGGTGAGATTCAAACAAATAAGAATATTCAAATCAATTGACTTTTTTTGAGTGATAGTGATATGAGATGAGTAAGTGCCTTTTTTTGCATAAGGTTTTGTTTTATTATGTTTTATTATTTGTTTTATTAGTTTTCTTTTATCAAGTAGAAATGATCTTCATATTAGAAATAACGAACGGCAAGTGCGACAGCCTCGCTATTCCCAATAACATTAACAATTTTAGAAAGTGCTACACCTTTTGTTGCAGACTGATGTAAAGTCACAAATTATGCCAGAAATTTATCCTTTGATCTGCATTCAGAGTCTGATTATTTCGCTCGTCGTTTTCTTTTTCTGATTTTTTTTATATTCAAAATAATTTTATCCTCTCTAAAAAAGATAGAATACGTAGTGAAGAAAATATGGTAGTTAATTCTAGTAGGTCACATAGAATCGTCACTTCTAAATTCTCAGATTCTAAAGAACACTATTACATCACTAACCTCAAATAATCTTAAGCACTATAATGTAATGAACACTTAAAAGTGACATATTCGAAGGTATATAAAATTTGCGATGACAGAATCTGCATTACCTACAATGGCTGTACTCCTCCCCAAAGGTACATACATTACAACTTTAGTCTCACCAAGTGCTATTTTAATATGACAGCTCAGTTAGGGTAACCTACCATTAACAAGAGTACAAAGAAAAATAGGACAGAAGAGGGAATATATGCCCTGTCTTACATACTGTATCCCCTGTATTTCCTTAATATATAATTGTATGTGACAACATCAACTTCATCATGGAAGACGTATGACATATCTGGGAAAATAAATACGTGGCATTACACCTATATCTTCAGTTCACTGCCTGCCAGCTGAGTCAAAACTAAAAAGAACTACACAACATTGTCATTCTCAGTGTATCGAGTAATTAACCCGTTGTTAACGGTTTTTGATTAATTATGCATTTCTTCGCCTCGAAATCTTAGCTCTCTCGTATATTCCATTTAATTCCTTTCCCTAAAAACGTCATTTGCATTTATTGCGAAATAATTGAAAAAAGAACAATTAGTTACATGAATACCAAAACACCTTTTTTTTACCAATATAGATGATAAATTTTGCTGTAGCATGGCTGCAGGTTAAATGACTAAACTATGTAAGAGAGCAATCAAATTTAGTTTAAGAATCCGAGATAAGGTAAATGCAAAATTACTATTTACATTTATAGGGACGCTGACATTTGTTCACTGCAGTAAACTGAAGTTTCAGCTAATATATTTTTGTACTTGATTCTAAAAGATTAAATCAGAGGATTGCACGATACCAATCATTTTATAAGTGCTGATATCAAGACAAAGAAACATAAATACACAAACAAAATGAAGCAATTTTACTTTCTATGCGCAACACAGCACCGAAATAGAGTCAACACGCTTTGGTAGACGGACAATAATGTTGATTTTCAAACACATACTCACACATGCATATGAAGCTTCTATTTCCTTTTAAACTCATCAAATTTAAAATAGTTGCTTTAAAACATTGATAAACTGGATTGAATTCGGGTTTACATTAATTTAAACCTTATGAAAAAAATGGCAATAACATTAACAGCAATAAAAAAACACGTTCAACAGCAAAATTTTTGTCACTTTATGAGCTGGTTTATAGTTTATGATAAAAATATTCAAATGACAATCTTTGTTAATTTCTTGTATTTTTTAATGAGAAATTTGATGTGAACTGGCATGATATTAAAACAGATCTCATAGTGCGTTGATGGAGTCGCATCTGCATATGGACTCTAATTGCATTTCCTAATCAAAACGGGTTTTTCAAATATTCGTTAAATGCCTAATAGTAACAGATAAAATAAAAATAAACAGCAACATTTCTATGTAATAAAGATTAAATTATATTTTACTTGAGAGATACCCAAGAAGCTGTTGAAACACGAGATATTTTATTATCTAGAAAATTAAAAAGTAAACCAAATATTGTGTAACTGCTGCAGCGTTTGTTCAAATAGTGAAGTTGTGCTTTCCCCTCTGTTTTCTGATTTTTTTATTCCGACGTTATCTCTTTTATTGTAGATGTTTTTTTTTACGAATGAACAAATTATCCTTTATAGCAGTAGTAATAAAACTGAAAGAACGTAACGGAGTCAGTTGTTGTTGTTTAGTCCAGAGTTAGCCTTGAACCAGAACCTACAATCAATGGATTTTCAAGTATCACGACGCCACCAGTTTAAAGCCGGCGAGCTGGCACACACGTTAGCACGCCGGGTGAAATACGTAGCCGTATTTCGTCTGCCGTTACGTTCTGAGTTCAAATCCGCCGAGGTCGACTTTGCCTTTCATCCTTTCGGGGTCGATTAAATAAGTACCAGTTACGTACTGGGGTCGATATAATCGACTTAATCGGTTTGTCTGTCCTTGTTTGTCCCCTCTGTGTTTATCCCCTTGTGGGTTGTAAAGAAATAGGTATTTCGTTTGCCGCTACGTTCTGAGCTCAAATTCTGCCGAGGTCGACTTTGCCTTTCATCCTTTCGGGGTCGATTAAATAAGTACCAGTTAGGCATTGGGGTCGATATAATTGACTTAATCCCTTTGTCTGTCCTCTCTGTGTTTATCCCCTTGTGGGTAGTAAAGAAATAGGTATCTAAGGCAGCGTTATCCAATGTATGTAAAGTATTTTTAAGGAGATAAAATTCAGTTTGGGAAAGATTTGGCAGTTTTTATCAATTCAAATGACCATGAAGAGGCGCCCTCATATATGTATGTTGCAGGTGGACCAGACAATTTCCAAGATTTTAACTGAACATTTAATGAAATTTTACGGGATGATCTCTAATGTAGTTCAGTATTCTATGCACTTCAATGAAATGCATTTAAATCAAATATGGAATGAAAAGCTGAGTGTTAAACAGTCCTAATGAAATAGAAACTTATGAATTGAAACATATTTTCAACCCTGCCATCGATTTCACTGAACCACCTTCTTTAAAATATACGACAAAGAATATAGGGAGTAACTAATATAAAACAGTGATCTAATTTTATTTTATATATTATAAAGGCGCAGGAGTGACTGTGTGGTAAGTAGCTTGATTACCAACCACATGGTTCCGGGTTCAGTCCCACTGCGTGGCACCTTGGGCAAGTGTCCTCTACTGTAGCCTCGGGCCAACTAAAGCCTTGTGAATGGATTTGGTAGACGGAAACTGAAAGAAGGCCGTCGTATATATATATATATATTTGTATGTGTGTGTGCTTGTATGTCTATGTTTGTCCCCCTACATCGCTTGACAACCGATGCTGGTGTGTTTATGTCCCCGTAACTTAGCGGCTCGGCAAAGAGACCGATAGAATAAGTACTAGACTTACAAAGAATAAGTCCTGGGGTCGATTTGCTCGACTAAAGGCGGTGCTCCAGTATGGCCGGAGTCAAATGACTGAAACGAGTAAAAGACTAAAAGAATATATTATATAATAGCACCCATCAGTTTTACAGCTTTATTCAATTTGTCTTTCTCCATGCATATCATTCATAAAAGCAATCTTGGTCAGCAATTCAGATGCATAAAATGCATGCAATTGACGTAGTGTTGATTTTTGCAACCATAATTTCCCTGCTATGACCACAATTTAGTATGTACCTGGTAGCCAAAGTAGATTATGCAGAAAGAAAGATTGCTGTATGATATAAGGAATTGTAGTAATTCAGCAGACAAATTCTTTCAAAGTTTTAATATTTACAAATGATATGAAAGTGGAGTTAATTTCAAAACTCTTTCTGTATTTTCGAATAATGATGTAATCCTCATCTCACATGTTTCATAAATTTCTATCTTGCGATTGGTATTTCACTGTCTTCCACTGTGAAATTACATTTAACACTTAGTCATGCACTTTAGTTCAGTTAGCGCAAAGCTTAGATGAATAATTTATATTATTCCCGAGGTAATGAATATCCTGTGGTGTCGTATGGGCGAAGAGTATAAAAAAAATATCAAGTTCGTGCATGAAATTTCTCGACAGATGCTATCGAATATTGCTCCTGAGTATCTTCGGAATTTAAAGCTGTCATCGATTAAGAAGCAGTGTGCATTCTCTCTATGTCTATCAATATTCATTCTTCAGTCTGTCTGTCTGTCTCTCTTATTCGTTAACTCTTTCCGCTATATTGTGAGATCAGCTCTAAAGATACCAAGAAAAAACCTTTTATTCAGTCACGTTGATTTTATACCAACAAGAAAAATCCCGGCGGTGCGTTGTATCATGGAACAAAACACTTTATTTCACGTTCCTCCCATCCACTCACCTGGCAAAAATAAGTAGCACCTGTATTTCCATTGGTCAGCCTTGTCACATTCTGTGTCACACTGAACCTCTCTGGGAACTAGGTTAAGGGTTCTCTGTCTGTAGAGTGCTCAGCTACTTGCACATTGATGTCACGAGCCGGCTTTCCGTTCATCGAATCACTTGGAGCATTTGTCATCATAATCAATGGAGTGCCAGTATATAGACAAAACATATATAATAATATGTTACCCTTTTCCAAAGTGGAGTTACCAACACTTTGCCATTTATGCAATTGTATCTGTACGAAATGGATCTATAATATTTTTTTTCCATAAATGACCTGTCCGACAGGTGACTATAACTCTAGTAGCGCTACAGCATATCTGACTGGACCATACAGGTCTTGTATGTATGGTGTGTGTGATCTTCTGAGTGAGTGTACAACGCATAAATAAATTAGTTTTCTTGCGGTGGCGAAAATGGTGACGATGATACAGCGAGTGATATTCTTTTGATGCTGCTGACCTTGCTACTGCTGTTTGCAACAACAATAACTAAGCGAGTTGTCCTATCGGTCATATTGTAGTCAGACCACTGCGGTCATTGTAAAACTGTTGTTTGTTCTCCTTAAGTTTGTGGAATTGAAGATGACATTATCTCTGCTCTTATTACTTTAGTTTTAACGAGAAGTTGAGTTTAGCCTGCAAGCGGATGTACCAATAATCTTCATCGAGCGAGAGGTCTTTCTCTTTCATTTAGAGTATTTATCTTCCCCACTTGTTCATTCCTTGTGATTATAGGTGCTATGATGTGTGTGTTAATAATCACTTATAACAGAATGCTGTGAAAAAAGTTTCATTTTCTGAAGACCAAACCAAGAAAATACTCTTCACTCCTTTTCCTAGTAAAAGGTGCCTCAAAATGTTCAACAACAATTGAAACTCTCAAGTACCTACAACAGCAACAGCATTCATAATCGGGGCGGCAATATTATTCGAACTCATTTCACACATCAGTAGTAGTAGTAGTAGTAGTAATAGTAGTAGTAGTAGTATAGTAGTAGTAGTAGTAGTAGTAGTAGTAGTAATGCCACAATAGCAACACGTTAGGAGCCATTTCAAAAGGTAAATTGATAAGAATAAAAAAACTAATACATTGTTGAAATTTAAGCAAAATTAAACAGAATCGAAATATGCAAATAGAATTTCAGGGAACTCGTTGAGATGAGCAGAGCTCAAATCAGATCTCCGTTACGGATAGGAACAAAATTCTTCCCACCAGATTTGTACGAAATGCTTCAAAGGATTGTGGCGCTCATATTCTGGAAATTACACCAGCATTATGAAATAACTGCAGATGGAGAGGTTAAAAGATTAAAACAGACAATAGTTAAGAGACTAACAATGCGACTATACTCTGAATTATCCAGATCTACATACACAAAGTGATTAACGCCAAACCAGAATATACTGTTGTCTTGTGCCCTTAAAAATTTCAATGGTTTCTAAACAAAATGTTAAACCAAGCATATCATAAAGTTATTCCGTGATATAGACCTAAATACCTCAAGGCCTTTTGTTTCATAAATTAACCATTCTGTCAAATTAACACCTGGTATTACGATTAAAATGTCAAAACAAATAATAATCCTTTTCCAGACATTCAGGTGTGCTATATATGCGTTTAATTCCTATATATTAGCATACACGAAGAATGTGCGATTTAACCATTAAGAAAACAACTTATATATTTCATATGTTACAGAGAGATTATGGTGGAATCAAATCAGCCCCAAAGGAATAAACAATAACTTATCTTCAATCTTATCCAGACAACGTATTCCTGAAGCATTTCAGTGCTTGATTTCTACGATTTTAGTGCCTATTTTCATTTTCTACTTTTAATTTTGTTTATTTCACTTTCATTGTGTTTTATTCTCCAGAATACGCTTAGTTTACAACAAGAAGCAAAGGCATGAATATATATTATACTTTTTACACTTTTGTGTGTGTGTGGGCAAGTATAATAGATTCATGTATGTCGTAGCATGTATGATTTTAGTATGCAAGTATGTATATGTGGTTCTATTGAGGAGAGTAATGAGTTTCTCACTGTAAAGCAAACACCATGCTGAGGAGGTTCCTCTGGACCTCTTCTCTGCCAAAAGAAGATGAAATCCTGTTGAATTTGCTGTTTGGGGGGATTTTTGTCTCTTGCAGTCCAGCCTCTTTAGTTCGTGGTCAATGATGGTCGTTTTTCTTGGGTCTTCAAGCCTGAGTAGGTCATCAGATATGCCAGGGCACATGGTCTTGGCACTCCAGCTTGCTTACTGCAGGACTAATGGTTTCTTGTCTTTTGATTGTTTTCCTAGTGCAGTGGTTGCAGGCCGTTTTTCAAGTCAAACTCTTAGCTCCAAGCACCCAATGAAGCAGGCCGCCTGTGGCGGGTCAGTACCTTATCAACCGGGGGACCCCAGCTTGAGGTGGGCAGTAATTAACCAATGGGATCCGAGGGTCTCTCCCACCGTCAGAGGTAACCCGTTGCGCCCATATTCTACGCCAATCAGAATGGACATATCACTCATGACTGCTACCTCCCGTGTCTTCTGCTACATTTTACAGCAGCACTGAAGTGTCCTTTCCAGTTTTGCGCAGGCCTAGCCTAGATATAAGAAAATCCTGGGTAGCCCAATCGTGAGGATTCCTCTCTTGACCTTGCTGACGGAGTCCACAGGAGTGCAGAACATTACGTTTGGCACCAGCTTGGTTGCAGGAGCTGCCGGAAGAGTGTCGAATCGAATACTAAACAGCCTACGGGCTCCACTCCGGACTTCTTTGTAAGTTGTCTCCTTTCCGTAACCCTGGATAGGGGCCCATACCGGGTACTGTCAGCCGGAGCTAGCTGAGCTCGGGACTCATGTCAAGCAGGGTCGTCACTCACTGAAATAGTGAAGAAAATCGCAACCTACTACCTAACGACATCCCCTCAGCGATCATCAGAGCCGGCAAAAACACCGCTCTGCTTTAGCACCTTCATGAGTTTCTGTGTCAGTGCTGGGAAGAGGATAGAATCCCTCAGGATATGCGGGATGCTAACATAATTACGCTTTACAAAAACAAAGGTGACCGTGGTGATTGTAACAATTACCGTGGAATATCTCTTCTCAGCACTGTTGGAAAGTCTTCTGCTCGCGTTATCCTGTCCAGGCTACAACCGCTTGCTTCTCGAATTTATCCAGAATCGCAGTGTGGCTTTTGAAGAAGCAGATCAACTTTTGACACGATATTCTCCATACACCAACTTCAGGAGAAGTCCAGAGGGCAGAAAATGCCTTTATATATGGCCTTCATTGATCTGACAAAGGCCTTTGACTTGGTAAGTAGAAAAGGCCTCTTCATCCTGCTCCAAAAAATCGGATGTCCACCAAAGCTGCTGAGGATCATAAGATCTTTCTATGATGATATGCAAGGCGCCACACAGCACGATGGTTCAACATCAGCCGCCTTCCAAAAAAAGAACGTGCTAAAGAAAGTCTGTGTCCTTGTTCTTACATTATTTGGCATCTTTTCCTCGCTGCTGCTGTCACATGCCTTTGAGACATCAGATGACGGAGTGTTTCTGCACAGTAGAAGTGACGGGAAACTGAGAAACTGTTCAATCTCTCACGTCTGTGTGCCAAGACCAAAATCAGAAGTGTACTGATCAGGGAGATGCTCTTTGCTGATGATGCCGCTCTGGTATCACACACAGAAGAAGCCCTGCAAAGGCTCATCAACTGCTTTGAGCAAGCATGTAGCTACTTTGGCTTAGTTATCAGCCTCAAGAAGACCAACATCATAGGTCAGGCTACATCGGACATCCCAAACATACATATTGGAGACCACAGACTACAGGAGTTGGAGAAGTTTACCTATCTTGGCTCTACCGTCACCTACAACCTATCCCTTGATGACGAGCTCAATATACGCATTGGCAAGGCAGCTGTTGTGATGGCCCAACTCTCCAAACGGGCATGGGACAACATTAAGCTGACCAACAACACAAAAATGAAGGTTTACCAGGCATGTGTACTTAGCAGTGAGACCTGGACGCCATACACACGCCAAGAGCGTCGCTTAAATGTCTTTCACCTGCCTCCGGAAAATCCTTGGCATCAGAATCGTGTCCCCAACAAAGATGACCTCAAGAAAGCAGGAATACCAAGCATGTTTGCGTTCCTCACACATAGACGTATGAGATGGCTTGGACATCGTATGGGAGATGGCAGAATACCCAAGGACATACTCTACAGAGAGCTTGCTAGGGGCACTGAGTCTGTGGGAAGACCATTCTTACGATACAAGGATGTTTGCAAAAGGGACATGAAGACCTGCGACATCAATATTTGCAACTGGGAAGCAGTTGCCAATAACTGTGGAGATTGGTGACGCACGAAAGAAGAGGGAACACAAAGGAGTGACAGGGGGAGAGAGGAGAAATGGAAAGACAAGAAAAGACGTCAACAAGAAACTGACATTACAACCAGCCAGGCAAAGTCTTCGTTACATTTACGGCATCTGCCAGAGGGAGTGTTTGTCCAGGATAGGACTACACAGCCACAGCAGGAGATGTATTAGGACATGAAATGTAAAAATTCCATCGGAACTGTTGAGGAACTAGCAGAGAAATTTCAGTTTGCTCCTTCAATCAGTCTATTCCGATGCTACGTAGGTGTTGATGACTGATTGGATACCTACGTGGCATCGGAATAGTCAGCAAACTGCGTTCCTCACAAAATGTCCGAGTCTAATCACGCGCTGAGAGTAGATGTGTGCTCTTCTTTGCTATCACCTCTCAGGAATGAACTTTTTTTTACCAAATAGTGAATGGTGACGAGAAATTGGTTCTCTATAAAAATGTCAAATGCCGACATCAGTGTGTAGGGAAAGGAGAAACACCGGCACCCCAGACTAAAAAAGTCTTCACCCAGGTAATGTGTTGTTATCTGTTTGGTGGGATATGAAAGGTTTAGTATACTTTGAACTTTTAAACCCAAACCAAACTGTAATAAAGCAGAACTACTGCGAGCTGCTTGAGCGGCTTAAGTTAGCACTGGAAAAAAAAGTGACCATCTTTGGTTTCAAGACAGCAGATGCTCTTCCATCAAGATAATGGTAGGCCACTTATAATGAGGATGACATTCCAAAGGCTGGAGCAGTTTGAATGAGAAATGATGCCTCATCCACCATATTCGCAGGACATTTCCCTATCTGATTATCATTTATTCCGTAGTCTTCAACCTCATTCGGACGGATAATATATGAATTCTGTAGACGAGATCAGAAGAGTACTGGAGGATTATTTTTCGTCACGGACAAGGGAATTTTGGAAGAAGGGCCTTGCAAGTATACCAGATAGATAGAAAAGCATTGGAGATACTGTAGGAGAGTATATTTTAGATTAAAAAAGAACTTTGTTTATTTTAATTTTGAAAACTAAAAGAAGGGATGTGAGTTAGAGTCTTATGACTGACCACCGACAGATTTTTCTGCAAAATATGAATAGTTTATCCTGTTCAAGCTATATTAATAGCATTAGCTTGCGTTTGAGAATAAAGTTATTTCCTTATGTGTATCTCATATATGTGTGTGTGTGTCTGTATATATATATATATATATATATATATACAGACACACACACACATATATAAGATACACATAAGGAAATATATATATATATATATATATATATATATATATATATATATATATATATGTACATATATATATATATGCATATATGTATACATATATATAAACATACATGCATACACACACACACACATATTAATATATGTTTGCGTTTGTATGATGACGTATATATGACGTAAAACATGAAGTACACACTCCAGACTACCAATGGCATGTACCAGCATTAAGATAATATTTCATGTCCTGAATGCTGTACTCACTGAATTGTATTGCATTGCAATTTAGTTGGCAAATGGAAAAGATGACAACAATTAGAAACGGGGAGAAAATCTTCAGAATAAATATCTTGAATGATCTGTTATCTTTTATCATTGACAATCTGGTCTTTACATTTAATTAAAATACATATATGTTATTTATGATTGGTATTTTGTGAGCCTCACCAATGTAGTACAGTATATGCGTGACTTTCAATAATTATATTTTTTAATATAAAAAAATTATTCAATATATTTTGGTTACATTAATTGACATGATTAAAAATTAAAAGAAAGAAAAACCCAGATATAATACAAATGCATGATAGGGATAATTAAGTTAGATAATGGTATACAGAAGGAAAACCAGAAAACATTTAATAAAGGTGAAGAAGCAATTGTTAGTCCCTCAAAGTGATTCTATGCTTATTTTCTGTTTTCATTTATTCACTTTCTGCTTGTTTGATTACTTTTAATTATCTTGTTTTGTACTGCTCCTAATAATGAACTTTTAGGTATCTGTATTATTCCTTTGATGGTATGGAATTATTTCATGAAAGTTAATCACAGATTTTATTATATTCTGCGTGTTCTTTTAATTTAATGTAAAATAACATGTCAGTCGTCATTTTACAGCACGTCAGTATAATATCCAACAGAAAGCAAGAGTGTATCTAACTATTTTACAAAAGTAAGAATTTTAATGCTTTCTACAATGTCGTTTAGATCTCAGCAGAGCACGCCAACAAAAGGTCTGTTAGTAACGGCCATGAACTGCACCAGTCATGTATTAACATTACTAGACATTTAGTAACTTACAGTTTAAACAATCACATACTTTATGATTATTGTTTGAACAACCCTTTGGTGGTATTTCTGTAAATAGTAATTATTAAATCATTAACTAGTAGTGCCCCTAATCATCAGAACACTATATACTGTTTAGCAATTTCTTTAACACGTTAATTATGAACAATATTCGGTCAAGAAATACATAGCATAAACGTTTACATAGGATTGACTTATTTTCGGCCCACTTGAATAATTCATGTTAAATTGTTTCTGAGGAGACTTGTCTAAGCTTTTGATTCAAGATAGAGAAAGTACAGATTTTTTTCCATCAAACATGTAGGTGATGTAAACCCAGATTAATGGGCGGCACATCATGTATATATTCATGTGATTACATAATTTCTTTGCAACGTTCATGGGTTTCGATACAGTGATGTTATATTTATCATGCCTTTTAATATAATTCATACAAAAACAATTTTAAATATATAATAATTGAAAGCTCATGCAAAAGAATAGTGTTAGCATGTTAATTCTTTGATGATTTTTAAACTTTAAAAAATAAAGATGCTGTGTATGTTTTAATGAGCTGCATTAGAAAAATTTTAATATTTATTACCAAAGTCTTACAAACACAAACTCAAAATCGGCAATTTATTTTTTTTATTTAAATTCTAGTATACTTTATTTATTGCTCAATGAAAAGTATAGTGTAACGGTATTCTGTATGAAAAACTTTATTAGTTCTGTGTGCATTGACTATGAAGATTAACTGAAAATGATCAGCATGGATAAGTAATGTATTTTCGATATATTTTGTATCCTGTTTGACAAAGATTTCGAAATTACATAGCTCGATTAAAGCATCTTTATCTACTGCTTATCGTATTCATATTTATCCACCACATGATGCTTCTAAATAACTTTACCCTTCTGAATTCCACTCACGCCTTTAAAAACTTTCCTAGCAGATTCAAGTTTTCAGTTTAAAATTGCACAAAGAGCTACTCGACTGCTGCACCATAAATTTTTGATGACCTCCATGACCATCAGCAAACTCCATTTTCTGTTTCTAATTGGGATAGAGATTTCTGGGATTTTTCCCAAGTGGTGGCAAAATATTATTTTACCTGCTGATAATTGGCACTAATTATATGCTTAACCTAATATAGAATATAATCTGCTTGAATCAAAATGCCATCGTAACAATGTTACTGATTAGTTATACATATCACGTGAAATTTTAAAATATAAAAATCAAGAAATAATATAAAATAATGAGCAATTTTTATACATGGTGCTGGAAATGAAATTGAAATACATGTATAATATTTCATAAATTATCAAGTATGAAGTTGTCCCCAGTTTTGTTGCATGGATCAAGAACTTAAAAGTTAGACTATGTAGCAGCCTAAAGTGACTGGTGAGTTTGCTCTCGAACGAAATTTAAATAATCAGCCAGTGTGAGTATTTGAAACTTCATCCACTCAATGAAAAGGAAATAATACACATGTGATTTGAGATCTCATTAGGTTAAAAATTAACAATTTATATTATACACACACCGGCACACATGTATGTATATCTATACATGTACAAGTGCATAGGAATGCATTTCCTATTATATATTATGCAGATCTGAAAAATTATTAAATACTTTCAGGTTTGATTTCATTATTACAATATATATATGAATGTATGTATGTAAGTAACGGAAAGTGAATGTAAAATAATGAGATGCTCTATTCAAATATATCATAAAGACTGGTTTTGTTAGTGTATTTTTGTACTTATACATGCATACCTGCAGAGGATATGCGTGTATACAAAAGACATAATATAGAAATATACACTGCAGCTATATTACCCAAAAATATTTATAAATATCTTTCGGCATATTCAAAAGGATTTGCAAAGATACTAAATAATTTATTAAAAAAAGTAAGTTTATTCTCTCAAGCACTCGAATTTTTGTTCACATTGACATTCAGCTGTATACATATATAGTTACTGCTTGCATGGCACTAACAATAGCAATGGGAAGTAAAATTATATTGCTTAAGGAAAAACTGTTGAAATATTGCTCGCTGCAACAGGCTTTTACAATTACTCTCAGACGCACGCACGCACGTACACACAAGCACACGCACAAACATATATATGTATGTACGCATGTAAGTATATATATATGTGTGTGTGTGTGTGTGTGTGTATGTGTGTGTGTGTGTGTGTGTGTGTGTGTGTGTATGCATGTGATATGAGGAGAATGGTAAGACATAATCAAGTAAATATCATACGTGGTATAAATATCGTGCAACAGAAATCAACAGACATTTATTCTCAAGAAGAGACAGCATGTTCTGATTTCACCTGACGACTGGCTGATCGTGTGTATAGCAATCAACCAGCAATCTTATATACATGCACTCACACACGGATATGCACACACATTTTTATTTACATCGTTGTGACACACCCTCGGTTAATACGATGAGGGCTTCAAGTTGATCAAATCAACGAAACAGCCTGTTCGTGAAATTATCGTGCAAGTGGTTGAGCACTCCACTGACACGTGTACGCTTAAAGTAGTTCTCGGGTAGATTCAGTGTGACACAGTGTGACAAGGCTGGCACTTTGAAATATGTACGACAAAAACAGGAAGAAAGAGGGGGTGAAAGTTGTGGGGAAAAATGCAGAAGGGTTCGCCACCACCCACTGCCGGAGCCTTGTGAGCTTTAGGTGTTTTCGCCAGAAACCGTCAAGCTGCGACCCCAAGCCCGCTTCCCTGACCACATACACACACACATACATGCACAGTTGTATAATTCGTACATACATCTTAATTTATATATATATATATATATATATATATATATATATATATATATATAACTTAGAATAACTTAGAAAGGTTTTGGCCAGTATTGGCCCAGGCCATGTCTAACTTAATAGCACCACCTGGCGAAGTCTTTCAATTCAGGATTTGGGCATCGAGGCCCATTCGAGCAGAGAGTTATTGTTTTCGGAGACATATCCGGGTGTGGGTGGTTTCTCCGGGAGTGTTTGAAGGAATTTGTCCAAAGACTTCTTGAATTTTGTGTGGTCAGTTTCTGTTTTTGACGTGTCCTATATATATATACATATATATATTCAAAGCAATAAATAGTATCTCAAAGTAATGAATTATCTTACGAAACCGCGGTATGCTGCTTGAATCTCTTTAACAATCTCATAAAAATAACTTTTATGAATTTTATTACTTTTATTATTACCTCAGTTCATCTGATTGTATATATCTGTCGTTACCTTTCATAAAAAGCCTTTTCTTTTTTTATTTACAATGTGCATTTTCGTTGATTTTTTTCTTACTTTCCCCTTACGTTTCCACGTGTAGTTTCTATTTTCTTTTTGTAATATATTTCTATTATATATATATATATATATATATATATATATATATATATATATATATATATATATATATATGCGCATGCATATGTATATGTATGCATGTATCTATGTGTGTGTGTATGTATCTATGTACTTCACCAACATCGAAACACCCGATGATCATTGCAACTGACTGGTGACATCAAATTCTTCCTAAGCAAAGCTTATCTTGATGAATGGAAAAAAGCATCTCTTTTGTGTTACCAGTAAAATGCACACATACGAAAACACACACACACAACATATATTTATATACATGTGTATCCTAACAATGCATACCGGCGTTGCCCGGGTGTTATAACCTACAGCCACATTGTATTATTTGTTTCTTTCTTATGGGTAGAATCGGCACACGAGGAGCGTGAAGCAAACAATTCCTCTTTATAAACATGTTTTTTGGTCATTTTGTGATGAACAATACTGAAATTGTTGTCACCAAAAACATCTAGAACAGCATCTTAGATTAGAATGAAACCTAAAATTGCTCTCGAAATGACCTAGACTTACGGATGTAAAGAATTGAATGACGAATAAGAACGTAGCGGTATCCGTATTGCAGAAAGTAATGTACATGGCAAGGAAACTGCTTCGTTGTGAAGAGCAACATCTGTGTAATGTTTGTGGAGACTGCACACTTCAACATACAATACACAAATATATACTATACAGAAACTTCTTCCACAAAGTTAGTGACATTCATTTAAAGAAAAGAATATTTTAATATATATATATATATATATATATATATATATATTGTATGTATATATTTATACATATATATATTGTATATATAAAAAAAATTCCCATAATACTTCATTATCATGGGAGAGCCTCCACACGCACACACATACGCGCACACATATACTTGCATATATACCTTCATACATTCGTAGATAATGATGTGTGCGTGTGCGCTGTGTGTGTGCGTGTGTGTGTACCTATGTGTGCGCGCGCGCATATATATCAGGTTGAGTAAAATGTAAGTAACGTTTTTAACCATGAAGAATTTGTACCAGATATTTGCAGCGTTTTGAATTTTTTAAAACATTTATTTTTTTGAAATTGTCTGAGAATACACACAAACTTTCCGAAATGCATCACTAAATTAACATTGATATTTTCTCACAGTTGTTACATTCGTCTGAAATGGAACTGTCAAAGCGCGATATTCATGCAATTTTGCTATTCAACTTCAAAAAAGGACGTGAAGCAGCTGAAACTGCACCGCGATATCAACGAAACGTTTGCTGAGGAAATGACCAGTGAGTGGTCAGCTCGAAAATGGTTTAAAAGATTTGGCAGTGGAGGTTTGAACCTTGAAGATCGTGAGCGTTGTGAACGCCCATCTGTTATCGATGACGATATATATATACTCTTTACTCTTTACTCTTTTACTTGTTTCAGTCATTTGACTGCGGCCATGCTGGAGTACCGCCTTTAGTCGAGCAAATCGACCCCGGGATTTATTCTTTGTAAGCCCAGTACTTATTCTATCGGTCTCTTTTGCCGAACCGCTAGGTAACGGGGACGTAAACACACCAGCACCGGTTGTCAAACGATGTTAGGGAGAGAAACACAGACACACAAACACACACACACACATACATATATATATACCTATATATATATACGTACATACATACATACATACATACATACATACATACATACATACATACATACATACATACATACATATATATCTATTACATATATATAGAAATAAGCAGAAAATGGAGAAAACGTTTGATCAACAGACAAACAAATTGACCAACATCGGTTAATTATATTCGACTGCCGATATCAATTAGTGCTTACAAAGAAAGTTCGTAAAATAATATTCGCCATCTTTATAGCACGTTCATCAGAGTGAATACGACCACAAAATGAAATAAATAAAATAAACAAGGGGAAGAGGAAAGAAGAAAGAACATAGTCTGGAAATGAGGCCAGCACGCTCAATATATTAGAATCATACCATTTTGCAGTGTAAAGCTTGAAGTCGATGGGCAAAAGAGTGAGCTAGCAAATGAGCAAGTGAAATAAGTCATGGGTTGTCTCTTTTTGTAGGGGTTCTAGGGTGTATAAATAGTAGTAGGATAAAACTAGTGCTAAACTAAAACAATACATCTTGAATACGAAGAGTACTTATGATTTCGTAAATAGAGGTAATTAATATTTATGCAAAATATGCCCTAGAGTTTTTATAATGGTGTACTTACTGCAAAATTCTAGAGACCAAACACCTATTGTCCGTTATAGAACTGACCAGAGTCCTGCCATTTCTGCAATTCGTCAATTATATTTAAAATAAGATCATTTTAAGATCATTAGAGGGGTAGACATAAATAAAGAAAAAAATGAACCAGTAAATAAAATAGGTGCAGGGGAGAAACTATGTCATAAGTGGCACGAGGACGCTTATACCTTTATACATCATCTCAACATAACATAAAATAAAAAATAAACAATAAAAGTAAGATGATTACTGGCAAGCAATACAGCTATAAACTTTTTTTACAGTTAAGAGGAGAATACCAGTGGAAATTACCTACGAAATGTAATGCTAAATCTGCTATCTTAAAGAGCCAGCATACTTCCAAGTGGTGGTAATACTATATATATAAGGCGGCGAGCTGGCAGAAATGTTAGCGCGCCGGGCGAAATGCGAAGCCGTATTTCGTCTGTCGTTACGTTCTGAGTTCAAATTCCGCCGAGGTCGACTTTGCCTTTCATCCTTTCGGAGTCGATAAATTAAGTACCAGTTACGCACTGGGGTCGATGTAATCGACTTCATCTGTTTGTCTGTCCTTGTTTGTTCCCTCTATGTTTAGCCGCTTGTGGGTAGTAAAGAAATATATATATGTATGTGTATGTGTGTATGTATATATATATATATATGTATATATATAAGAGTTATTGGTATCTAGAAGACCTGGAAAGAGGCAGGTAACGCTAAGTAAGTACTATGGACAGACAGTAGATAAACTCTTGGTTGGATATTGATACATGTGATATTTTTTTCTCATTCCAATCATTCACATCCCCCCCCCTATCTATCCACAAATCCTACCAATTCATTCTCAAATTTAATTCACACCACAAGACTCTTTCGAATGAGCAGCACAAAATATCTACGGCTCCATACTTTGAAATGACTAAACATGAACTACTATTGGAACTTACATACCATGTACAGGAAACTGTTTTACCACTTCTACACACCACTTTCCTCGATTAATGTAATTGCAACTACAATATCTTTTTATATTTTATATTTTTATTTCTACTTTCATTCTCTTATTTCCCTCTATATTCCCTATCACCTCCTTTTCCATACTAATTCCTTATTTCGAACTCAAATATTTACCGCTATTTAACCATTTCACATCGTCTCTGATGAGGGATATCCATATCCCAGAAACAACTGTAAGACCATATCTATATCTTTTTCCTTATACATGTGCTGAAAACCCCTCACAGCCTAGACTTTGTTATCGCATTTTATCGACTTTGCTATTCATCAACTTTTTTATCGCATATATATATATATATAAAGAAGATGTAGAATATATACACAGGATAGTCATATATATATATATATTATATATATATATATATATATAACTGAATCTCATTCAATAAATATGTATATATACATGTTGCGTATGTTGTTGGTATTTTGGTGTCACTAGCATAAACTATATATTTTCTCAGAATTTCTATAACTTATATGAGGTATATAATTTTATTAAATGTTGTCATATGGTGGAGCTTCTTTTCCACTGTTTAGCAGGTAGACGAGTTATGTTTTGATTTTGTTGTTGTTCTATGAAATTAGTTATTGCATTCGGAAACCGGAAAATAAAATGAGAAACAAGCATAACTGAACGGAAGATAATTTCAGAAACTGAAAGAAAGTGAATGGAAGAGTGGCTTGATATTTCAAGACTTTATAATTTTTTATTAGAGTTATTAATCCCGAATCTAAATGCTAACACACGTTTAATAACAGTCCAATATGCTTTTTTTTAAATAGATTGTGGCGGTGTATATAACAAAGAACGAGGTAACCTAGCTTCTCCTAATTGGCCCCGGAATTATCCCCATAACCTTCATTGTGAATGGGTCGTCACAGTGCCAATTTTTAAGGTAAGAATTTTACTTTCATTGTATGTATGTAGTATTTATGTATGTATTCATGCATGTATGTATGTGTGTATGTATCGAGAGATAACATAGAAAGATAACTAGATAAATAGTAAAATAGATGGACTAAAGTTTGTATTTAGATGTATATGTTCGTACAAAACTATATATTTAAGATTAATAATCAACTTGAAACACGTGCGCTTTTATGTATATGATAATTATCAAGACACATTAAAAGGTCTTTATACAATTTTTAGGCTGCTTTTCGAAAGCATAGTATTACAATGACGAGTGTAACCACTTAACCACATAGTTACACGTCTCCGTATATTCTATCCGAATATACATACATACATACATACATACATACATACATACATACATACATACATACATACATACATACATACATACAAGAGTTTGTCTTGCATGAATTCATTTCAGCATATCCCTGTGTATCTGTATGAAACTCATTGATATGTGTTGTGTGAATGTGTGGAAGCATATATATATATATATATATATATATATATATATATATATATATATATATATATATATACACACATATATATATATACATATATATATGTATATGTATGTATGTATGTATGCATGTATGTATGTATGTATGTATGTATGTATGTATGTATGTATGTATCTATATATTATATGTGTGTGTGTGTGTGTGTGTGTGTGTGTGTGTGTGTGTGTGTGTGAATGTATGTGCACATATGTTTGTTTACATGACAAATTACAATGAACTAACAGAATCAATAAGTGAAGTTTTTCTCGAGTATAGTTCACGTCACTTACACAGTTTCAAAATTGGTTATATATTTCCTCACTGAATTCACATAATGACAAAAGTTGATTTTCTTACTATAATTTTATTTTGATACTCAATCAAAAGAGGACTCCAGTTTAGTAATATTCTCTCTGGAAAATTATCAATTCCTAAAGTTCTTAACTAATCAACGTCTAAAGTTTTCTTCAAGTAATCAATTTCTTCAATCTCTAGAATATATTCTGTGTAATAATTTTGTGTCTAGAATGAAAATTTCTTTCCCCAAAGAGATAAGACGCGAGAATTGAACAAAACTTTTATAACAATTTTAACAAAATACTTAACAGACTAATTTACGAATGTTATCGCCTCTTAAAATATTACTGAGGTTATTCAGTAAAAAAAAATAGCATTTGTAAAAGAAATATCAAGTAGATTAAGGAGAAACGGAATTAGTTTTACCATTCACGCTTTAAAGAAATAATTTTACAGCTGAAGCTCCGAGGAACTACATACGGGGTCGCTCAGTCTTCTGGATATAATGGGGAAATTTCATCCAATCACACCTTGTCGTCTTAAAAACTGGAAAGACATACACAATCAAACATATTTAAAAAGCTGGAACAATCAAAGTTGGACTGCTATTGCTCATGATCTCCTTCAAGCTTCATCTGAAATTCAAAACCAATGCATGAATACATACAAACATATATGGATACAAGAGTTAAGAAAAATTCCTTACCATAGAGGAATTGATGTTTGCGGGTTTATAGGTGTATGTGTATCAAAAAGTTTGTGGGGTATACGTTTGTGTTAGTGTATATGTGTCTGTATGTGTGTATGGAAATGTGTACATTCATAGCTATATGTGTATAAAAATATAACGTTTGCGTGTATGTGGTAGTGGGGAATTATATGCGTGTGCTTGTACTATACTTAATATATATTTGTTGTTTATTTGTACGATAAATAAGATATTTACAACATAAAAGTGAATAACACGTACACACTACACGGGCTTACAGACGCATATACATAATGCATGCCTATATATTTATATGTGTGTGTATGCATTGCATAAATGTTGTTTTTTCTAAAAGTAGATCATGAATTTCTGCTGATCTATCTGTGGACCAGTCACTGGTTGTTAGCAACAAACAAGATGAGGACAAATATCCGCCAAATGTAAATAAACTAAATAATGTCTATTATTAGTTTAAATCCCACTGATAAACTAACAGCCTGAAATACTTTTGTTTTGAAATCTTTCCATAGATTGTTTTGATCAAGATTGATACTTTCTATAGCTTCCTGGAATCTTTGCAAATTGCTTGATAATTTAAAGTTTGCAACATTTAAGTTTTTGGGTACCTTAGGGCCAGATTGTGGATTTTTAAGCATTATCGAAAAATCTATTTTTCCACGCACTAGACGATGGTCATTAGAGCTCTCTGCTCCTCTCATGGCCCGAACGCTTGAAACATCTTTCATATCACGTTTTCTGATCAGAATATGATCTATGAGATGTCAGTGCTTAAAACTTGTTGCATCCAAGTGGTTTTATATTTATTTTTCTGCTTAAACAGAGTGTTGGTGACAACCAGATTATTCTCAGTGTGTCTACAGCTGAAGAGATGTGAATTGTCGCGGATCATATTCTTGCAACTTGCAAAGCTTTTGAACTCAGCATTAACCTAGACAAAACTGTTGTAATGGTCTAGCCTGCGATAGAAAACTCATACCTGAAACCATCTATTTTGTTGATGGAACAGTAGTGAAAGTTGTAGACAAGTTTGTTCATCTGAGTAGCACACTCAGCCACCCTTACTCCTACAATGATAAAATATCTTTAAAAATCCTTCAGGGATCTTGAGTCTCCTGTCTAGTTCCGGTATAGCATCACATGAAACAAAAGTTGCTGCGTTGCCTGCGTGCAGACGTCGCTCCTTTACTTATGTGGGAATATGAAGCCTTTATAGTATCATGTAAGTGTCTTTGACTAATTCCATCAGAGATGATTGAGACACATTTTAAATGTTGTCTGGTCCTTTCAGATTCCACACATAGGGATCTTGAGGTTATCTTGAGCAATGAAGCAATGGTGAACAGATACTATTTACGTTGGTCTGAACACCTTCTTCAGATGAATGTTCAGAGAAGTCCTAAGCAGATACTATAGAGCAAATTTGTTTGTGTAAAGCGTCCCTAGACTACGATTTAAGGACTCAATAAAGTCTGAGGGAAATATGGGACGTCAGTTGGGACGGCAATGCTTGTCATCGCCACCAGTGGAAGAAAGAAGTGGATATTTTCAAAAAACACTCATTTTCCATATAGAATTTAAACGAGCTGCTAGATAACGCATCTCCAGTGCAGTGAGTGGGAAGGGAGCGCGCGGAGTATGCCTGCAATATCTGGGGGCCATGGATGTTTATCAAGAGGTGGGCACACTAAACACCATCGGAGCCTCAAGTGTAAAGTATGACCTTTTCTGTGTGCATACTGTTCTTTATTATCAGTGGTTATTTTCCTGGTCACAAGTGAACAGCCACTATTTGTATATACTTATATTTGAAGAAATGAATGCGAGTGGAGTTTTTGATAACGTTTCCATCATAAATCCATGATGATTTATCAGGTTAACAATTCCTAAACATTTTTTCAAATATGAAATACTCTACCATAGTCATTCTATTTCTAATTCTATTATATATTTATATACATATTTGTATTATATATATATCAGTATATGTAAGTATATATGTGTGTGTCAAGTAGGTAAATATTAGAGAGAAATATCAGTTGGTCAGTGGTCAGAATCTTTTGATTACAATGTACAGGCTAGCTTTAACTTTAAGATATCAGAGAAGTATTTGTTTCCTGTGAAGCAAAATCTGTCACTTGTTAGAAAAGTAATCCAGATGGAATTATCAAAGTCACCGAGAGAATTATATACATTAACACCTTGGAAAGCAATAAATAATGACAAAACATTCCAGCCAATAAATATCACAACAATGAACATAGCAGCTGGTGTATATATATTTTCTGAAGTACAGATACCATTCATATGTAAGATGCCCAACTAAAAAATGCTGTAAATAATATTATTTTCTGGATGTTAGTAATAAATGGTAAGCTTAAATGGTTCAGTCCCCCTGCGTGGCATCTTGGGTAAGTGTCTTCTGCTATAGCCCCGGGCCGACCAATGCCTTGTGAGTGGATTTGGTAGACGGAAACTGAAAGAAGCCTGTCGTATATATGTATATATATACATATATATGTATATATGTGTGTGTGTGTATGTGTTTGTCCCCCTAGCATTGCTTGACAACCGATGCTGGTGTGTTTACGTCCCCGTCACTTAGCGGTTCGGCAAAAGAGCCCGATAGAATAAGTACTGGTCGATTTGCTCGACTAAAAGCAGTGCTCCAGCATGGCCGCAGTCAAATGACTGAAACAAATAAAAGAGTAAAGAGTAAAAGAGTATGTATTTATACACATACATAACACATATATATAACTTTATGAAATCGCGAGTGTTTTTAATGTCAACAGAAAGCAAAGATAAATTAATATATCTTTCAAATGTGTCCTTAGAAATGATTATAAACATTTATTATATTGAATTAATGATCATACAGAAAAACGAATATATTTACACACACGAAAGAGTGCAGAGATAGGTCTTAACAAGTGCGATTGGAATCGAACCGTTTTAAACTTGACTTTTCACTTATGTAACTATATATATGAAGACATACCTATATACATACATACATACATACATACATATATACATACATTATAAATGTATATATATATATACACACACATATATATATACATATATATATGTGTGTGTATGTGTGTGTGTGTGTGTGTGTGTGTGTGTGTGTGTGTGTGTGTGTGTGTATGAAATAGAGGTGCACAAAGCATAATAATATTTAACACAGCCATGTAAATTTGGACGTGAAAAGACAGCTGTGGAAACAGTGTAGAGAGAGGAATTTCATTGCACTCCATCAGGCTATGAACAACATCATGAGAGCTGAGGACGCAAGCATTTTTACATCGTCACGCTTCATCAGCTACGGAAAAAAACTGTCGGGCATAGCTCACAAAGAACTAGCTGTTCTTATATTTAAATAGCAAAATATATATCTTCAACGACGTGTGCAAATATTGATCAAGCTGTAATTAATTAACCAGAGGCCCTCAAAACAAAAATAATAGAAACCTGTTGGTACAATTATGTTATATTATACCACATTTGCTGGTGTACGTAATATTTTCGTCCAGGAGAATGTATCTCCGGTGTCACTTTCCGCTGGGAAAGTCTTTCCATGTCCGTGTGTATATGAATACATTAAGAATAGTTGTACATACCTTCACTTCATGCATCTCCAGTTAATTATTTTTAGGTTAATCAAGTTTTGTGCGACGCAGCAAATGTTTTATATGCTGTTTAAATGCAAGGCCGGTTACAATTTAGTTGGTTATCAACAAAGATTATGCTGTCTGTAGCTAATGAAATGTTACGACGCAAAAGTGAATACTCCACACAGTCCGATCAAGTCCTTCATAGGCTAGGGGTGTATTTGCAGACATTTTGGCTATTAGAAAAATGTTTCTCCCAATACCCTTTCTGCGGTGAATGTCTTGTATGTCCAACTGTATGCGAACGTGTTAATTATAATTTGACATACATACATGTTTAGATGTAGAGGCACATGGCCTAGTTGTTAGAACTGTGGACTCGCGGTCGAGAGATCGCGGATTCGAATCTCAGACCGGGCGATGTGTGTGCTTATGGGCGAAACACCTAAGCTCCACGCGGCTCCGGCAGAAGTTATTGGCAAATTTCTGCTAACTCTTTCACCACAACTTTCTCTTACTCTTTCCTCCTGCATCTAGGTAAATAAATCAGCTGCCAATCCTACAGGTTGGATAGCAATAGGAGGCGCTGTGAAGATGATAAAGTGGTCGTAAAAAAAGATACGTCAGAAATAGTAGGTGCTCAAATTTACTAAAGTGGAGCAAGGACTCAGGGCAATCTTGGCTGTGTCAACGCTAGAAAGAGATGCCACACCAGCAAACAAAAGGTTTAGGATTAGAAGTTTACAAATTAAGTTTAAAAATTATTACAAAATTGATACAGGGTAAACGTAAAAAATGACAACTAGAAGGATCTAAAGAGTCTGTGTATAAACGTGGAGAAGGTTACATGGTGTATATTTATTTAGTAACCGTAAAGGGTTATGTAACTGACAGTATCAGATAAGTATTATACCTAGGCTAGATGTTAGTGATAATCCGAAGTGTTGTTTTTACACTTAGATATGTGGAAGAACTTGAAGGACTGTTGTATAGTGAAATTGTACACCCCACCCGGTAAAAAGTGGTAGTAGTCAGCCATTATAAATAAACCAGTAGCCGGTCGGTAGAGGAAGGTCGAGAGGACGTATTCACTGTGTTGATAGTCGTGTCTGTGCTGATATAGTAATTATGCTGTGATAACAAGTGGCCGTTATATCGATCCAAACTTTTGAGGATAATAACACTGTACGGCTGAGGGTCATACAGTGCCAGATAGAACCATTCTGTCGAAGATTTCCGAATATAACAACAGCTGTCAGAGCGACAACAGTCGTGAAACGACAGGTACAGCTGTGGTACAAGATCCTTTTACTGCAATAACCTAAAGTATTTGTGTTTACACATGAAGAATGCTTCGTGTTGCTTATTAAGTAACTATGCAAGGTTATGCAACAATAAGTGTAAGGATCCCTTTAGACATAGTCAACAGGAAGTATGCTGGCTCTGGTACGGAGGGCCAGAGTCTATGATGGACCAGGATACGCTATAAGATATCTTCATATTCTTAAAGTATTGCACATGGTCAGCTAAAAAATTAGATTTGCTATGCCCCTCGTACTGAAACGAATTTGGATGCGCCGAATATTCCACTATTACATATATTTAACCTATTACTATCCATCTATCTCTTACCGGTGACAGCAAAATCAGCATGTTCCGAAAGCGGGGATATCCCAGAAAGAGCTATCAGAGACTATCTCTACCTTTCATTATATATATACATACAGACAGAAAGACATAAAGAGATAGAGATGGAAAGTATCTTAAAAGAATTTCTAAAAACTGAAATTAAAATTTTTGTTATTTTTTTCATTTTATGTAACTTTAACAATATTCTAACAAACAAACTTAGTCGTATAGACTTAATAAAATTAATGGATGTAACCTTTTATATGACAGAATAATTTACGCTTTAGAAATATTCAGTGAGTATTATTAGTAAGTCGTCTGAGAGAACGTTCTGAAATAAAACATAGAAATCATAGAATTATTTCAAAGAAACAATACGTTTTGTATTTATTGAAAAGCTATAACTTTTCTGAAAATTAGATTTAATAATATTAGTCCAACTTTTTACATATAATTTGCACAATTTCTGTATCTGTGGAAATGTTAACTCTTCAAAAGTTACAGAAGCTTTTGATACTGCTTTTATAAAGAATATATGCTATGTGTTTCTGTTTGGTGGATGCCAGGAATATTTGTTAATGCGATTGATGTTCATGCTTATGTATATGTTCTAACCGATACGTCAATAATAATGATAATTAGTAATTATGCCATATTAGTTGGACTATATTAATTTCAAACGTACGGGGTGCATAATAAAAATTTATTAAGCTTGCAACCTAGCAATAGATGTAATTCGCATAGATTTTGTTAATGTTCAAACTGGAGGGAGTGCCAAAAGAGGAAAGTGAATGAGGTCCTCCGAAAATGGCGAGATTTAAACCAGTGAAGTCTACTTCGAACATCTCTTGTTGAACATCTACTGAAATGAGTTCAACAGAGTAACCATTTCCATATATTTGCACGTAATGTTGCGTAGGAAGTAATGGGAAGCCAAAAGTACAAGAAAAATAAGCGGTTTGCAAAAAAAGAGGGGCTTGTGTACACTCACAGGATGTTTGCAACTACAGTAATCCCTCGACTATCGCGGGTGTTGCGTTCCAAAACCTTCCGTCCGTGATAGGTAAAAATCCGCGTAGTAGAAACAGTACTGTATACATTTAAAAATTATTTTTATCATTCGCATGTATTTATTTTATTATAAATGCAAAACATCACGGAGGAATCGACGTAAGCTTACATAATAAATCGCGATAGGTGAACCGCGATAGATGAACTGCGATATGGCGAGAGATTACTGTAGTTAGTTTTAAAAGACTAGGCATTACTTTGTGTACCAATTTAGGCAAAACAATGAGACAGACCAATGTTAGGATTTTGAAACATTATATTTGATTTTACAAGTTTTATAAAAATTATTGTTCAGTGCATTTCAAATGCATCAAAAGAATACGTGCAATTTACCCTTTGGTCATTCTGTTAGAATTTTGCAGAAAATTTTAGAAAAACTTGTACTGAATATAATCTGTTTACTGAAACCTAAAATTGCTTCGTATTAACTTAGGTTCATTTAGAACAATAATGTGTAGGTAGCACAAATTGTTTTACAAAATCTGTTCAAAACAGTGGAAGCGAGGTTTGGCAAACATAAGTTTATAGGGGATGGATATTTGCAGCTGGGGAAACACAGACACGGCGAAATCATATGATTAAGGTGTTCTACCATGGACGCTGGGCAATTATCGACTATTGATTTTTCTATGCTTTTCTAAGTATAAACATCTATACGAGACCGTCTCTCAAGACGAATACCGTTGAATTTCAGCATTCTTACAATACATCTGCGTTAAGTAGGATAAAAAGATTAACAAATAATCGCAACTTTATTCTTGGCCGAAGCTTGTAACCTTCTTTTAATAACTGCAACCATCAGTACAGTAATAAGTATACGCAGTAATCCTTAAGCACTAAGGTCTTACTTGAACAGGGCAAATAAAGTATTTTCACCTAGAATGTTCTTACCCAGGTTGCAAGCTTGTCAAAGTTTTATTTTTTATCACAGAAGGCAAGCAATTTGCTATTTTGAAAAAAATCCCCTATTCACACCATCAGTATTTTCCATGATAAAAACAAGAACTGATAACGCATGACACTGAAGACCCCCTTCGGTCAGGCACTGACCATGGGTTTGCACCTAGAGAGATACACTCTGAGGCACAAGTCTGGGCAAGGTTGTTTTATGGAAGACCAGCAGTCGCCCATGCATACCGGCCTCCCCTCTCCACGTCACTGATGTTGTCCAAGGGAAAGGCAAGGGCCGATACAGCTTGGCACCTGTGACGTCGCAACTCATTTCTACAGCTGAGTGAACTGGAGCAACGTGAAATAAAGTGCCTTGCTCAAGAACACAACACGCAGCCCCGTCCGGGATTCGAGCTCACAACCTCACGATCGTAAGCTCGACGCTCTATCCACTGAGCCATGACACTAGCGTTCACATATAAGGATCCGGAACAAAGGACAAATATTTCCTCCAACTCAGAACCGATTCTTTCAATCAACTGCTGTAGCTATGCATGCGCAATTATATATTGCTGATTATGATAGCTGTAATACAAATAATTATAATGATGATGGACGCTCCCGTCGAAGACGACGTATGAGTGTTCAGCCTTTTGCAGAACGACTTGCACAAATGATTTGCTTTTAGTGATCATATGTATGTTCTGTACATTCGCTCACTCCCTCCACTAAGTCGACGTTGCCTGAACAGGTGCACGGCGTTCAGCGCGTCAGGTATCGAAGTGATAGCAGATCAACGCGAGATGAAGTGTTTTGCTCAAGAAAACAATGCACCAATAATAGGCGTGGGAGTGGCTGTGTGGTAAGTAGCTTGCTTACGAACCACATGGTTCTAGGTTCAGTCCCACAGCGTGGCACCTTGGGCAAGTGTCTTCTACTATAGCCTCAGGCCGACCAAAGCCTTGTGAGTGGATTTGTTAGACGGAAACTGAAAGAAGCTCGTCGTATATATGTATATATATATATATATATGTGTGTGTGTGTGTGTGTGTGTGTGTGTGTGTGTTGTGTGTGTGTGTGTGTGTGTGTGTGTATGTTTGCGTGTCTGTGTTTGTCCACCAACATCGCTTGACAACCGATGCTAGTGTGTTTACGTCCCCGTAACTTAGTGGTTCGGCAAAAGACCCGATAGAATAAGTACTAGGTTTCCAAAGAATGTTCTGGGGTCGATTCGCTCGACTAAGGGCGATGCTCCAGCATGGCCACAATCAAATGACTGAAACAAGTAAAAGTGTAAAGAGTATCACCCCGTGTAGGAACTGGATCACGATCTTGTGATCATGAATTTAACACTCTAACCACTAGGCCATGCGTCCTAATAATAATAATAATAATAATAATAATAATAATAATAATAATAATAACTGGCTGGACCCGTGGAAAATTCACGGAAAACAAAAAATATAAGTATCTATAAACAATGTACTGGTGCCATGAGAAATGTTTGTATATCATTACCGTCTTTCTTTACGTTCTGAGTTCAAATTCTGCCGAGATCGTCATTGCCTTTCGTCCTTTCGGGGTCGATAAATTAAGTATCAGTTGTATACTGGGGTCCATCTAATCAACTGGCCCCCTCCCCACAAAAAAATCAGGTCTAGGAAAGTATATTGTGAGAGTAACAAAATATAGAATGTAATGTAACACCAATGACTATATAATCCAACCAAATATCTCAGTTACACAAACGTGAATGGAATTACTATTTAACCTTAAAATACATCGTGCATATTCAAAGAACCTTAAGGTAAAATTGAGATGTAAAAGAACGAAATAATAAATGGATTTGTGAATAAAAATTTGGTAATTACGTTTATTTCGATCAATGCGACACTTTTTATTGCAAACCTGTTTTAATTAATCTAAACTATACACACACAAAAATACATTCATATATATATATATATATAATATATATATATATATATATATATATATATATATATATATATATATGTCTTGAGCCGTAGCTGTAATTCATATCCTTGTCATATCCTGTGTGTGGTTGAATCCCCCTGATAACTACGCTAATGTTATGCATGTCTGTGGAGTATTCAGCCGTTTGTGAGTTAATTTTATCCTCGTGTAGTAATGAAATGTGAGATTGACATCCAATATTCGCTGTGTGTATGTATCTATGTATGAACTTTTCTTTGGATTTATGTAGCTACTGTCTCACTTTCTCACTTTCTCTTTCATTTATTGGTTGTGAATATCTAATGAAGCTTTTTGCATTTTCTTTAGTTAAGTCTAGTGTTTTAACCTGCCGTCAAATATTCTGAAGTGCAGTCTGTTCATTATGTTACAGCACAAATTTATTCATGGGTATATATATATTCATATATATATATATATATACTCTTTTACTCTTTTACTTGTTTCAGTCATTTGACTGCGGCCATGCTGGAGCACCACCTTTAATCGAACAACTCGACCCCGGGACTTATTCTTTTGTAAGCCCAGTACTTATTCTATCGGTCTCGTTCGCCGAACCGCTAAGTAACACACCAGCATCGGTTGTCAAGCAATGCTAGGGGGACAAAGACAGACACACAAACATACACATGCATATATATATATATATACATATATACGACGAGCTTCTTTCAGTTTCCGTCTACCAAATCCACTCACAAGGTTTGGTTGGCCCGAGGCTATAGTAGAAGACACTTGCCCAAGGTACCACGCAGTGAGACTGAACCCGAAACCATGTGGTTGGTAGACAAGCTACTTACCACACAGCCACTCCTGCGCCATATATATATATATAATATATATAAATGTCAATTCATCTATATGTAGGATACATGATGTAACGTCGGTTATGCAACTAACACAGATTATGAAACAGCTGTCAGCTAATGGAATAAATATCTAATCCCTTGCTTCATTCCTCCTATCGGGTCACGTCTTTCTACATACTCTTCTCCATTGACATTCAAGGAACATTCAGATCCTAAGCGAGCGCAGAAGGGACTTACTGTGAGCTCTGGTTGATTCTTTGAATCTGTATTCTAACACACACATACGCACACACACACACATACATACATACATACATACATACATACATACATACATACATACATACATGCATACATACATATATACATACATGCATACAAACATACATACATACGCCGAACAACATGCAAAAATGATTTGTTTACAGTGATCAAGTGTTCGTGCCGCACAATAGCTCACTCTCTCTACCAATTCTACAGGTGTCGAGATAATTGCAGGACAACGTGAGATGAAGTGTTTTGCTCAAGAACATAACGCAGTTGAAACGATGATCGCTAGATCGTGAGTGTAACATCCTAACCACTAAGCCATACGCACTCATACACACACACACACTCACACACACACACACACACACATTTGTGTATGTACGTATACATATATAGACTCATACACATACACACACATATGGATAAATAGACAGAAAGAACATGAAATTTTACAAACTTGTCCTAGAAAACGCAATACATAAAATAAATACGAGGGAGTGCTGAAAAGTTCCTGGTTTTAAGAGTATCGCGAAAGGCCTGGTTGGAAGCCCAAACTTCCGGGTTCTTTTACAAGGCTTAGAAAAAATTGTCGGACCTCTACAATAAGTATGTGAATCCGAGAGGGGAATATATAGAATAAATTCACAAAACCAGGAAATTTTCAGCACCCACTAGTTCATATAATCCTTTGTTAGTCGGGTATAGTTTGAATCGTTACATTCTTAAGAGGGACTGCATGCGTTTGTGTGTGAGGGACTTAAGTGCACGAGCAGGCTCGGAAATGCCCAAAGTAAAAATTATTGAATTGGTACGATTTTATGAGTTATTACCAAATGCAAACATTTCGTTCGTCTCCTCTAACTAGCATTTATTTCTGAAATCGCAGCCTAAAGGGGTTTTTTCCCTTATGGAATATATATATATATATATATATATATATATATATATTACAACAAAACCACAAAGACGAGCGATACACTGATTATAGTATTTACCGTGTAAGCTCCTGCGTTTTGGTTCATATCTATAGTCTTTGTATTTTGACTGTTGTTACTGCAGAATCAATATCGACTGGTAACAATAATTCTTCCTCCTAGTGGAATAGGCCTTAAGATAAAAAATAAAAAAAAAAGAATCGCGAAAATACCAGATTGGTTGAGTGTAGATATGGGTGAGAACTTGGTGTGCTCTGTGTGTGTTTGCCTGTGTGAGTGAGCATGCATGTGTGTGTGTGTTGTGCGTGTGTCTAATAAAATGAAAGAAAGACAAATCAATGTGATATATAAACAGGTAAACTGCGGAGACGTACAGAGAGAGAGAGAAAGAGACAAAGATCAGCTAAAGTTCTTCTTTGATGTAAGGTTTTATGCATAAATTCTCTGTACTATGCCTCACACTGGCAGCCATGAAAGAAGTGGAGATAACGAAAACAATAGATACAAAGAATTTTTGCCAATATAACTATTGGAGGTCGTTGAGTTGAGTCTTGTATACACACACACACACAACACACACACACACACATATATAATATATATATATATAGATATAGATATATATGTACATGCATGTATATGATTATGTATTGTGTGTCTGTGTCTGTACCGACATAAAAGAAATATATATATTGATATGCACACACACACACTATATATATATATATATATATTATATATATATAATATATATATATATATATATATATATATATATACACACACGTAAATATGTATATAGAAGAGTGTGTGAAAAGGAAATATTACTTTAATAGTTCTAGAAGAAAACGAGGGGATTACAAGAAGTCAAAAGCTATGAATGAAGCGAAAATAATCCGACTTCCCAAAAAGAAACGGGATAAATATAAAATATTTGCTGTTCTAAGAAGAGAAAATGAGCGCTTCTAGTATATTATCTTGGTGTGGTTTTCGTAGAGTTATCATATAGTATAATATTGTGGTGTTGTGGTATGGCTTAGATTTATTAATGGAATTATCAATAAAATAAAAATTTAGCTGAGGGAAAAGAAAACGGAAAATGAGAAGAAAGGGGTAAATAAATTTCCTAAATAAATAAATAAAAATGGAAGAATAAAAGAGGAAGAATTGAAATATGGAAAATAGATATGAATAGAAATAGAGACTGGATGTTAAAATAAGAGATTGTACGTTTATTTCATAGAGTAGAATGAAAGGAACGTTGCAACTGCTTTAGTCATATTTTCTCAAAATACTGCATATGGATGTTGTAAAAAGCTCTGAAGAAGAAAAATATGACAGCAAATTTTACGTATACCATCATTAGAAGAAAATTAAAGAAGGCCAAAACACAAACAGTGCAGTTAGTTGATGATTGATGACAGAATGCGCAAGTTAGGAACAATAAAATAAGTTCTGTAACACATATATCCTGTGTGTAAGAATTTTGGGAGAATTTGCTCGCAAGAAGCTACCGCCTAGTCTGAAACGTGATGAGCGTTTTCTACATTTTTTTATTTCAAATTCGACAGCTCATCGGAATCGGCCATCAACACACAAACTCGCACATCCTACACGCGCACACACACAACACACACACACACACACACACACACACATACACACACACACACAAGTCATAGATGAGAATTGAATGTTTTCAGTATAGAATACACTTAGTAATGCTCAGGAGGTTTACTCCTCTACTTGAGCGGGTAGAGGAGTAAGTGTAAGGATAAGCAAGTTAGGCAGGTCGATATACAAGGAAAATTAAGGCTGTGTGGTAAGTAGCTTGCTTACCAACAACATGGTTCCGGGTTCAGTCCCACTGCGCGGCACCTTGGGCAAGTGTCTTCTGCTATAGCCTCGGGCCGACCAATGCCTTGTGAGTGGATTTGGTAGACGGAAACTGAAAGAAGCCTGTCGTATATATGTATATATATATGTATGTGTATGTCTGTGTTTGTCCCCCTAGCATTGCTTGACAACCGATGCTGGTGTGTTTACGTCCCCGTCACCTGGCGGTTCGGCAAAAAGAGACCGATAGAATAAGTACTGGGCTTACAAAAGAATAAGTCCCGGGGTCGATTTGCTCGACTAAAGGCGGTGCTCCAGCATGGTCACAGTCAAATGACTGAAACAAGTAAAAGAAAAAGAATAAAAGAATATTATCATAGAAAAAGTTCGACTTACACTGAATAAGAATTATATCAATTCTATTCTATGTAAGGCGGACCTTTTTCTATGAAAACATATATACTAGCACTATAAACAAGGGTGCACCAAATGACAATACAAGAATTCCTCTCATGGTATCCAGAACAGTTCAGTTTGTTCCAACAGAATATCTACGATTAAGTGGGAATAAATATTACCCTTCCTAAGATGACTGATTTTTTTTTTTTTTGTGAGGAAACGTTGCCTGAGAGCAGGTAGACTGATGATTGAAGGTAATGGAGACGTGGCGTTGGATCAAGGCAGCGTAGATTTTAATCTTGGTGGTGGAGATATTATTAGCAGTCATCACAGTAGGAGCAGTAGATGATGGCGATCATGATAATGCTGTTGCTGCTGATGATGACGGCGGAAGCCAGACAAAGAATTTTGATAGGTAAATAGGGATCGGTTACCAGAGAATGTGTATTGCTTGCAATGATAGGATTGGCAGATATAAGGTCACAACGGTCAGATCTAAGCAGATGCTTTTGTTATTCATTTCGTTGTTGCTGTCGAAGTGCTGTACGCGACATACGACCTACAATATGATTTTTTTTGTTTTGACAAAAAATATTTGCGATCTAGAAACTTTTAATCGCTAGAAATTAAGGAATAGGGCCTAAAATAACACTGCTGCTTACTACATTATGCTATGCACGTGGAAAAAATTTAGTAGAAAGACAAAAATAGTTTCAATTACAATAAAATGTGAAGACTACATAAAAGATAAAGTTCAAAGCTAAAGAATGAAATATAAATGAAAGATATGAGCGAAGCAAGTTACAAGTGTGACTTCAACTATTTTTGATTATAAATTAAATATTTAAAATCAATTGAACTTGATCTCTTAAATGCTTAAGTTTTTTTTAGGACGGCAATTATATATATATATATATATATATATATATATATATATATAATATATATATATATATATATATATATATATATATATGGCTACAGGGCGTCACTAACAGTAAACATGAAATACGAAAAGAAATAAGATCAATATGTAAACAACGAGAGAATCAAATAGAACACAGGACAAGTAATTTCATCAGTGGTCGGCTGTCTATCTACTCCTCATTTCGAGCATTCGAGTAGACAGACAGCTTATAAGTGATGAAGGGCTGTTCTTTGTGTTACTTGTCCTGTTTTCCACTTGCTTCTCTCGTTGTTTGCATATTGAACTCATTTATTTTCGTATTTCTTGTTGTTTACTATTAGTGATGACCTGTATTCATATATGCATATGTATATGTATGTATATATATATATATATAATTGAACGCGACGCGTCCATTTCCATGCAAGTTTATATATACAAATATTATGTTTCGAATCACACACACACACACATACACACACACACACATGCACACATGAAAGGCCGCTGCAATAATTTTTCTTTTGTTCTTTGTACGGCCACGCCTAGAAAACT
>NC_042997.1:47373639-47396139 GCF_006345805.1 Octopus sinensis | reverse complement strand
AATTAATTTATTATATAGAAGGCGCTTTACAGGACTAGAACTGTTTCATTCAGAGAAATCTTCAGAAGCTAGTTAACAAGAATTGTATTGGCATTTATACATTTAGGCAGGTTTAAAGGGTGTTGGTGGGGGACTTTTTGGGGTATGCATAGCGCAAAAATCATACTTGGGGGAGTGGTAAGGGTCAGGTTAATTAGAATTTAACACTGACTCCTTGACCCTCCGCCAATATGATTTTTTCGCTATGCCTACCCCCAAAAAGTCCCCCACCAACACCCCTTTAAACCTGCCTAAATGTATAATGCCAATACAATTCTTGTTACTAGCTTCCTGAAGATTTCTCTTGAATGAAACAGTTTCTAGTCCGTAGAAGCTACGTCTATATATATATCTATATATATTGGTATATATATATTATATATATATATATATATATATATATATATATATATATATCTAAATATATATATATATATATATATATAATATATATATATATTATATATATGTATATATACATATATAATATATACATACCTATGTATAATATATAACATAATATATATAAATATATATATAAATAAAATATATGTATATATACATACATATATATAATATATACTTATATATACATATATATGCATATGCATATATAGGCACAGGACGTCACAGAGCGTAAACAACATGAAATACGAACATTTTTTGTGAAGACCGAAAGAAGAAAGAAACAAATGGAAAACAATACAAGCAACATAAAAAAACGACCCTTCATCAGTTGTTTTTCTAATCCGTATTTCGAGCATGTGTATATATATATATATATGTATTTATGTAAGTTTGTATGTATGTATGTATGTACGTATGTTTGTATGTATGTACGCATGCATGTATGCATGCATGCATATACGCACATACATATATAAGTATATTGACTATAGATAAACTTGCAAACTATGTCGTAATGTAATAGGCATATTGTTCGCTGAAATATGCACCATAAGCACAACTCTTCTAGAAACAGCTGTAAGACACAATATTTTACCCCTTATGTGCATATGATACCGTTTACTCAAACTAACCCTTTGTAACAATTCTACAATTATGTATGAGTTATAATTTCCATGCTACAATCTGCGTGCGTGTGTGTGTGTGTGCGTGTGCGTGCGTGTGTTTGTGTATGTGTGTGCATTTATGTTTGTGTATGCGTCTACATACATATCTTGATATATAATTATATATACATACATATATTTGCATACATATCTATAACGCACGTCTATATCTATATATATATATATGCTTGTATGTATACATATATTTGTGTTTGCACGTGTTTTTTGTGTGCGTGCGTGTATAATGCGTTTTTGCATTGATTAATATAATCAACCCACGTAAAATTCATATGATTACATGTTATCATGCAATTACGCCACATTTGCATAATAGACTACCACTACAGCTATCAGAAAGCTTAGGGTTCTTCTCTCACAATCTAACGAGCCACAAGAATGGCTTAACTATCTTGGCAAAAGAGAATTTCGCAAAAGTAAAAAAAAAAAAAATGGTGTAAAACTAAGAACGGGACTTGTGTGCGAGAGTTTAAATGAAGAGGAGAAGAAAGGAAGGACAAGAGAAAAGAAGGGAGAGATTTGAATATGACTGAGGGAAAAATATTTATTTGAAACTTTTATATAACTTAGAATAACTTAGAAAGATTTTGGCCAGTATTGGCCCAGGCCATGTCTGACTTAACAGCACCATCTGGCAAATAGATAACTAAACAGAAAGTGAGTATTGAAGAGTGGAGAGATGGACAATTTGGATGGAAAGTCGTGTACTGTAGGTATGAACGACGTACTTTCGCCGAACAACGTACTTTCGCAGAACGACGTTACTGTCAGTGTCAATCTACTATTTATACGTAGTGAACCAGCCCACTTCTCGTCTGGAGGAGTCCACCACAGCAGAAATACATTAAATGGATGTTGATGTGTGTGTTAGTACGTGTGTGTGTGTATATATATGTATGGAGAATCGTTAGAACCCTAGGCAAAATGCTAGCGGCATTTCGTCTGTCTTTTCTGTTCTGAGTTCAAATACCGCCGAGATCGAACTTGCCTTTCATCCCTTTCGGGGTCGATAAAATGAGTACCAGTCGAACAGTGGGGTCAACTTAATCGACTTATCCCCTCCCCGAAATTGTTGGCCAAAATTAGGAATCAATATGTGTGTGTGTATGTGTGTGTGTGTGTGTGTATGTGTGGGTGTGTATGTATGTGTGTGCATATATAAATATATATATAGATATATTTATATATATGTATGTGTGTGTATTTTTATATGTATGTTTGTAGTACTCACCTGTAGACTTCCAAATGCATTTAGGGGACAACAGATGATTTTTTGAATTTCGTTCTGTTGATTCTTTTTTCGCGCAAAATATTTTACGTCGACCTCGTACTAACACGTATATAACACACTTCAACCGTCTGCTGACCACCTTTTCAAGTTCATATGGAGCCCAAATTGTAATTGATTTATATATTCCAGCATTTCATTTATTTCTTTGTGGGGGCGGGGGGTGAAATTACGTTTCTCTCCTTGTTGATTTACACAACTCGTTACTTGCATGAAGGGTTATATTTTCTCAGGGTATTCAGCAGTTCCTGCGTTTTGCTCTTTAGCTAATCAATGTTCCAATAAACATGCATGCATACGTTCAGTTTAGTTTCGGGCTTTCTACAATTTCTTTCCAGCTCCGTAAATCTCAGTACTTTATCGGGAATTGAAACAGTCTTCTTTACGTTTTTATCACTTACTAAACTCGCTTCTCAGCTTAAGTTGACCAAACTAATTAACACCGTTAATCATAGTATCAAATGTCATTGATAACTAGGCAGATTGATAACTTGGCAGATTGATAACTAGGCAGATTGATATCTAGGCAGAACATTCTGCAATACCCATTTATCAAATTCAACCACAGCATGTGACATACCTATTTACTCACTCACACCCTCTTCCCTATACATCACTCTTTCATCCAGACACATCCAAGGAGGTGCCCAACTAAACCATTATTGCAAGCATACGATTCTCCAACAAAATCTGATCATAACGTTAGCCTCACAAGGCTACCATCATCTGTTCCGTAATAAATATGCGTGCGTATAAAGAGCTTTGGTGATGGTTCACAACATATAAACTACATACTTTAAGTCATTTAGTTTCAGCTTTATGCTTTTGGTAAAATTGAGACTTTCTACGGTTTATATCTTTTGTAGAAGTCATGACAATTAAATGTATAAATGTAATATACTATATTCAATTAACGAGACAATTCACCACCGTTCACAAATTTTTGGTGTTCTGTACTGAATTAAAGGGGAATAGTAAGTGAAACGGGAAAAGAGAGGAAACGTACGAACGGAGAACGAGAGAAAAAAATACGAAGAGAAAAGGAGAACTAATGAAAGAAATAGCAAATGCAAAAGTAATGGATATGTGATAGAATGGTTGGAAGTCCAAAGATATAATCATAAATGTTACAACAAATTAGCAGAACATCTGTAAGACAGACAGAAGGCGGTGAAGTAGTAAAGAAATAGCTCTTACTGAATTACACTAACAAACAATGAATTAATGTCACGATTATCTCTGCGTTGACAGGGAACTGTCACATTAATGGAATTGATTAGTGTCAACACTTCTAATATAACAACCTCTAATCTATATTTTAGAACGGCAACGCACACGTATTAAACGACATAACCTAAATCATTTCCTTCATTTAGTTTTCAAATATTTCACTCGAACTCATTTGTTCTCTCGTCGTTTCTCGGAATATATTTCTATCTCTCCCATCCTCTCTCTCTCTCTTTTCTCTCCTGTCCCTCTCTTTCCGTATGTACACACACACACACACACACACGTGTGAGTGTGTGTGTTGTGTGAGTGCGTATGTTATGTATGTTCTCTTCCATTTTAAATTATTTGAAGTCTTCCTTTAAGGAAGGAGCAGGTTTCTAACGAAAGTACAAAGTTTTATCGTCGGATTGTAGATAAGAAAAGCAATATCACGTCTGGAACTTCAGAAATTTCTTCCATATTTTTGCTGCTCATTTTACAAATTGCATTCAATGGGTTGTGTTAGCTGGGTTTTTTTTCTGAAGAACCTAGATGTGTGTATTGTACATATGCTTGGTGAAGAGATTGATGTTCGTTGGACACCATCCTGGATGAAACAAAAATGCTGTCATAGAATGGATGAATGCAGTTGAGTCGACGGCCATCCAACAGCTGGGAATAAGATACCTATAAATAATACCCACCCCATTGCGAAGCCGGAAATCTTGTCCTTGCTTGTTTCTGGACTACTTAGCTCTGTAGGTAAGAGTATTTTGTGATGCTGCGCAAGCTTTTATTGACTTTCAATTTCAGTACGGAAATTATTGACTGGCATTTTCTTAAATATCTACGATAATATAATTTAACATACACGTCTGCTAGTTGGCAGCCACAAAGTACGTATGTCTGCCTGTTTGTATGTATGTATGTATGTATGTATGTATGTATGTATGTATGTATGTATGTATGTATGTATGTATGCATGTATGTAATAAACTTCATTGTCTTTCTGCATCATACCTAGATGATTATGATGTCTGGTAAAAGTAACAACTAGTATCTTGAAGTTAGTAATTTTTATTTTTACTGGCAAATTTGTATCATACAGTGATCATTTGTAGCTTATTCCCGAGTATACAAGCTGCTGACGTGTTGTTGATAAGGAGGCTTTAGATTTTATTGTTTTTGCAATGTGTTATTAGCCTTACATTATGGGTTAGCGTGACGCGTTTTCTCTTCGGGTTTATGAGAGATTTTTTTTATTGTTTCCTTCTTCTATTCCTGGCATGCGCTTTATTCATATAACACACATTGTGTGTAATACGTGTATTTTTAATAGGGGTACTGTTTAAAGTATTTCTCGTCTTTTATCTCAGTCTATACTCATTAGTAGCTTGGTCTAGTAGCCTCAATATACGTTGCTAATTAGCGTTTGTTTTATCCTGTGGATGGCTTTATCTCGTTCTTCATTTATAAATTCTCCCTTAACTAGTAATTTTACCACTGAAATTTCAGTAATTATTTGCGTATCTACTGTCTGTGTGTAGGTGTACGTATTCGTATATGCATTACTGGCTTCATGTATCGATACTGGCGTCATGTATCGATTGGTTTTTAATCTGAGTGTTTATATCTAGAAATGTTTCGCCTTAGTAGTTTAGCATGCGAAATGTCATAAGTGAGTTGTTCTCTATGTTTTTCTTCAATTTCGTGACGTCTTCCTATGTGTCCATTGCAACTAACATATCGCCTACAGATCTACTATTTATTATTATCAAGTTTGTGCATAGGTATTATATTTATTTACTATTTGGCAAACGTGGGTAATAGAAAGAAGACCCTGGCTACAACAGATTGTTGTTTACACACCTTGTCACCAGCATAATGTACTTTAGTTGCGTTGATCATAAGTAATTTATTTACATAAAAAACATTGACAAATTAACATGATATATATATTATATATATATATATATATATATATATATATATATATATATATATATATATATATATCATATATACGTGTGCTTATGTTTGATGAATTACAAGACACAACACACTAGAACTAATAAAACTCTTTCATCAGTAAAATACGCAAAAGTATCAAATCTTGTGGCATTCATAAGTTTCTTAAAAGGAAGTGTATGCAGGCTATAATTGAAACCGTATTGCTTTCGCGGCTCACTGATATCTTTTAACTTTCTCCACTCTAATAACGATAGCTGCTAAAGCATAATCTATAAAACCTAGTTATAAAGCAACTGCAAAAAAGCAAATTGTATGATATACATTCTTATCATCTGAATAAAAGAAATATTCGTCACCTTATCCATAGGCTATAGTGAATCATGGTAGAGAACATGTTTCATCTCCAGTTAATTTCTCTCTTGAATGAGCTTGGTTTCCCTTTTTTTTTCTTTCCTTAGCTACCAGTCGGAAATCCTGAAATCGTTCCTCGACCACCCACATTACCTGATCTAACAACAGCATATGTAAACAACATTCCGAGGCAAAATAAATCTATTTTGAGTTTAGGAAAATAAGTATGGAACTTATGAAAATACAGTTATCATTTTCGCTTTATTGAATCACACACATAGTCGCGCATACGCATAAACGCATTCAACACCACCTCTACCAGTCTGTGAATATACATACATACATATATCATATATACATACATACACACACACACACACACACACACATATAATACCTCATAATATATATAAAAATATATATATATATATATATATATATAATATATATATATATATATATATACATACACACCACACACACAACACACATATATATATATATACATACATATTATATATATATATATATATATATATATATACGCACACACACATAACGTATTATGTCTGTGTTTGAGCAAGCGTGCGTAACTCAATCTATATGTGTGCAAACAACATGTGTGATGTAGAATATTATAAGAAAGCGGATAATAATCAAAAGTAAACTCGGTAATAAAAGTATGAACAAATGATGGATAATACAACGTTAAATAAATAACAATGCTTGTTAGCTTATCGCTATTTCATCATGATATAACCTCTCCTGAGTCAGATATCATTCTGTAATCGTCTGTAGTCAAAACTGATAGGGAAGAAGCTACACGAAGGGATTTCTTTTATCTTAAATTCATTCCCCAGTTATCAATTTAACAGCACAATAAAAGTTTAGAGTCGGACAAGTTCACATTTAAGCATAATACAAGAAATCACTGTGGGGAAGAGAATTCACTTGTACATTTCCATACGCACACAGCAGCACACGCGTGCATACACTAATATATATATATATATATATATATATATTAATAAATAAAACATATGCATATATATAAACATATATGTACGTACCTACCTCAACATGTACATATACACGCATATATGAGTACAAGACACCAAAAAGACGTCGACCACAATGAGAAACGAAAACATAGACACAAACCAAAGGAACTGGACATTTTTTAAACAACAAAAAATAGAGTACAGGACAATTAACACAAAGAAAAAATCCCTTCTTGAGTCGCTATGGTTTCATCTATATATATATATATATATATATATGTTCTTCCTTATATATATATATATATATATATATATATGTACTACTCGAATATATATGTACTACCTTATAATAAATTTTAAACTATGTTTTTCTGTTCATATACGTCTTATTATGATACAATATAATATCTAACGTATGGTTAAGATGTGTGAATGGTTTAATTTGGCCCTATAGTTTGGTGTTATTGACTTCATGTACCATGGTAAGATGAAAGACTGCTACTAATCTCGGAGGGATTTGAGCAGGGCGTCAATACATGCCAATGGGTTGTTCCATCATTTTTGTGAAATTAAGAAAATAAGATATAATATAGTCAGACAGAAAGCAGCAGAGTTGTAAGAAAATGCAGGTATACCTCAATTAAAGTTGTTTCGAGTTACACCTTTTTAGCCTTCAATCAATGAATTTTCCTTACAAAGAAATGATTTATTGCCACTAATGGAAGCACTCCGTCGGTTACGACGACGAGGGTTCCGGTTTATCCGAATCAACGGAACAGCCTGCTCGTGAAATTAACGTGTAAGTGGCTGATCACTCCACAGACACGTGTACCCTTAACGTAGTTCTCGGGGATATTCAGCGTGACACAGAGAGTGACAAGGCCGGCCCTTTGAGATACAGGTACAACAGAAACAGGAAGTAAGAGTGAGAGAAAGTTGTGGTGAAAGAGTACAGCAGGGATCACCACCATCCCCTGCCGGAGCCTCGTGGAGCTTTAGGTGTTTTCGCTCAATAAACACTCACAACGCCCGGTCTGGGAATCGAAACCGCGATCCTATGACCGCGAGTCCGCTGCCCTAACCACTGGGCCATTGCGCCTCTATTGCCACTAATAGCTCTATGTTAACAGGGTTCTGTCGCATGGTACTCAACTGGTATTTATTTAATCGATCTCCGAAGAGGTGAAAGGCAGAGTCGACCTCGGCAGAATTTGAAGTCAGAACGTAAATATGGAAGAAGTGCCATTTAGCTTGTGACTCAGCTAGCTCAGTGCCTTAGTTCTTTTATGATACTTTATTATTTCTGACATAATTCTTCGAACTCATAACAATGTAGGGGCGTTACTTTTCATTTGAAAGTCGTTTCGTATGACGTTCTATAAATTTACCAGCTAACGAAATAAAATATAGACAAATATATGTATAAGTGTAACCAATGCCTATTCTATGTTAGGCTATACATTGTGTTAGTTATTTAATAGTTTAAGGAGAGAAAGAGGTGACTCTAGAAGGTAAATAATAAATAGTTCAGTCAGTACTTTAATCATTCATGTTTGAGTCACTGAGCTGAAGAGAATGACAGGTATACAGCTGTATTCTAGGTTAAAGAAGTACAGTATACATTGGGGAAGTATTTAGCAATTATCGGTGTGGTGCCTGAAAAATTTTTATTCGGAAAATTTGTCTCACATAAGTTCTGCACTATATGATTTATCCCAAATATACACAGTTGTATCTCACTTAATATTTTAAATGATTATTTTTCTCTGCATAAGATTAAATATTTTAATTTTAGGAACAATTGATATATTTGACAAGAGAAAACATTTTTAATATTCTTGTATATTTTAAGTATAGCATATCTATTTTAATATTTTATTACATTAAAGAGCGCCTAGATTATGTTTAACTCTTCCTTTCTTTCCGATTGGGATATATAAATAACCGATCAAGTCATTAGATACTCGCTTCTGATATTTCTCAGCCATAAAGTATACACGAAAGAAATAAGAACTATTTCGCATGAATAATTATTTATTTTAGTCGAAATGGAAAACTGAGACCATTTTGAATGATTTCAACACAGAACATAGAAACAATTAATGTGACAATATTTCAAATGTTGGCACAAAGTCATCCGCGGTGGAATTTGAACTCAGAACGTTAAGTCGGAAAAAATGCCGTTAAGTTTTTGGTCCGGCTCAATAACGCTCAGCGCCTTAATTAATGTGACAATAATGGTATTTTATAAGGCGGTGAGCTAGCAGAAACGTTAGCGCGCCGGGTGAAATGCTTCGCGGTATTTCGTCTGTCGTTACATTGTGAGTTCAAATTCCGCCGAGGTCGACTTTGCCTTTCATCCGTTCGGGGTCTATAAATTAAGTACCAACGCACTGGGGTCGATATAATCGACTTAATACCTATGTCTGTCTTTGTTTGTCCCCGCTAATATTTAGCCCCTTGTGGGTAATAAAGAAATAGATATTTCGTCTGTCTTTAAGTTCTGTTTTTAAATTGTCTTTAAAGGTCGTCTTTGCTTTTGACCCCTTCGGAGTTGATAAATTAAATACCAGTTGTGTACTGAGGTCGATCTAATCGACTCACACCCTTCCCCAAAACTTCAGGCCTTGTGACTAGAGTAGAAATGAATATTGCATTTTATGCGACGGACTGCCTTTTCCTTCATTTCATCCAAATTTAGAAGCCATGATGTGCTTGAGAGAGAGAGAGACAGACAGATAGGGAGAGAGGGAGCGAGAGAAAGAGAGAGAGAGGGGGGAGAGCAGTAGGAGTACAGAAATTAATAGACTTCTCACGGAAATAAAAGGCTGAAAATAGAGGAACTGAGAACAGGATCATCTGAAATATCTAATGAAATTTTTTTTAAATCAGCAATACTTTACTGACTTATGCAAGGATAATAGTATGACTAATAGTTCCAAATACTTTCAGTAAACCGACGTCTAGTGTCAAGAGCCTGAAGATCACTTTCACTACTGTTTCTTAGGGTGATAGCTGAAGAATGAATCAGCTGGAAGGTAAACGTTTTTGAACATTAAAATGTTATTAATTTGTTTAATATCTCGAATCAAATAATCTAGTCAAATCTATAACTGTGCATCAATCCTGCATACAAAAGTAATAAATGGAATCAGTGGCTTGAAATTTCTTGCTCAAAGTTATTCAATGGTTACTAGTTCTATTGAGCACAATAGAATATATAATTGAAATCTGAACACACATGACATCTATATATATAAAAGTGAAGTTGTGTGAGTGTCCGGGTATCTTATAGTCGTGATTCATATCGAGCCCTTCTGGGTATTAGCGCGCGTCTACGATGAGTCTACGATTTTAAAAATAATTTACCATAATTTTTTCCATTTTAAAGCATATTTTTTAAATAAAGGGAAGTAACTCTCTAAAAATGTCTACGATGAGTCAACGATTTAAAAAAAAATTTACCATAATTTTTTTTCCATTTTTAATGCATTTTTTGCTGTTTTTTGGCTATAACTCTCTAAAAATGCTTTATAGTTATTTCCCTTACAAACCCGAGCAAGGCCGGGCGATACTGCTAGTTAATTATACAATATCGTCATTGTACGTTAACCGAAAAGTAATGCGAAGGAAATACATACAACTAGGAGTGTAGGTTCAAATTCGACCCACATAGTTAAGGCATAATATTCACAGTAAGTCTCTACATACTTACTAATATACGTATTGATAATTGTAAACAAAGTCATATATTACTCATTAATTTATTCCCGTTATTTGAATGTTGTTTGATAGTAAAGTATTTCATATGTCTTGAATGTTTTAACAGTTCCAAAATTGTTATATAATATCACAATAAATGTTTCTTTCTCTCTCTCTCTCTCTCACCAAATACACACACACACAGATATATATATATATATATATATATATATAAATACATATATATATATATATCGTTTTCGTGCGAAGATACAGTTCGTCATTGTTCCATTAAATTCACTAACTGCAATTAGCATTAAGATAGACTTAGCCTCGATCTGTTGAGTGTACGAAAATAAAAATTGAATTTATCAAATTTATCAAACGTGTTATATTTTGGTTGTTTACACAAACACGCATATACATACACGCATAAGTTATGTTTGTCCTCTGAGGCAAATAACTTCAAATTAAATTGAAAAAGAATTCATAATTTTAACGCATTGTGGTGTCGAATATATATATATATTAAATTTTAAAATGCTTGATAATGGTTTAGCGTTCGTTTTAAAACTTTTCATTTGCTGAGGATAGCGTTGTGTTGGTATTGTAATGTAATGCAATGAATGTGAATATCTTAAAATAGTTATATTGTTTAATTCAATAGCGTGTCATCATTTATTATAATATCATAGACGAATAAATCACGAGTGTGAGAGCATCAGGAGATTTTCTAATATTTCCATGCTGTAGGCGGCGAGCTGGCAAAATAGGAAGCGCGCCTGGTAACACACTTAACGGCATTACGTCTATCTTTATGTTCAGAGTTCAAATTTCGCCACGGTCGACTTTACATATCATCCTTCCTGGGTCGATAAAATGAGTACCATATGAGCACTGGGAGTCTTTACATCCTCCTCCGGAATGAATGGTCTTGTTCCATTTGAAACCAATAGTTTCAAGTTTCTAATTTCTTTACTGCCCACAAGGGGCTAAACACAGAGGAGACAAACAAGGACAGACTAAGGGATTAAGTCGATTATATCGACCCCAATGCGTAACTGGTACTTATTTAATCGACCCCGAAAGGATGAAAGGCAAAGTCGACCTCGGCGGCCAATAGTTTCAAGTTTCTGCTGAATGCAATATTCTATGCATCAAGTTTCCAATTTAAACCAAAATACCATTATTTCAGAGTAAACGTTCTGATTTATTATCTTCGTGGAAGTTTTGTTTCTCATGTGTTGTTTTAGTTTCTGCTGAATTCATGTTATCAGAATATCGAGTGTGTTCTTTTGGGTGTTTAGAATGTATGCCAGTGCCGAGCAAGTTCACTCTTGCAACTACTCTACCTCCTTATTGCTTTCTTAATTTCCTATTCAGAAACTCGAATAGGATCAGCCATTGCAAATATTGATACTAATGTTTGTAGTTGTGAAGTCAATATAATGAAAGTATTGACGTTTATCAAAGAACTATCTTCGTAAATTCAACCAAATCCTCTATAAGATACGTCAAACTATACTAGATCCGTCTAAATTTGACATATGACATTCGATTTGCTTCCTATTCAACCATTAAAATTCACTCTCCAACTTCGGAAGTACGACAGCATAAAGATAATGCAAACATGTAAAATTAAATATTATAGCGTAAAATAGGCTTCTTTTTTAGGCTCAGGCAAAACTAATCTTTCTGAATGATAAACTGTTACATTTATCCTTTCATCCTTTTGGTTTCATCCTCTCCCTCCTCCACTTCTCTTCTCTTTCTCATTCTCTCATACATAGACTGACACATGCGAATTTATATCTTCACAACTACTGTGTGTAAATGTGTATGTGTGTGTCAATGAATATGTATGCACATACACATATAACTCCACCGCATTTATATATATATATATATATGTATATATATATGTATATATATATATATATATATAATATATATATATATATATATATATATATATATATATATACACATATATACATATATATATATATATATATATATATATATACATACATATATATATATATATATATATATATGTGTGTGAAGTGAATGTATAGACATATCTAGAAAACATATCCTTCCCATCTAGTTCTGTTCATCATGTCTTCTTCTCCTCTTCTCTCTAGCTTCCACTCTTTTCCCCCTTTATACATATAGTTTTCGTATATTTATCTTAATCTATATAAACTTTTCTTTCTCGTTCCATCTCTTCCTCTCTCATCATCGCGTGTGTGTATGTTGAGTACTTATTTATCTTTCCAACAATTCATTTCTTCAACCATATTAATGTATTATAAATGAAGCACAATGACGTCAGGGTCGCCTTATTATTAATAGCTTCAACAGCAAACCGAACATCACAAAGTTAATGCCTAATGCCATCAAGATTAAAAACATCTGCAAAACAATACATTCATTACTATCACCACCGCCAAAGCCACAACCAGCCCGGCCTCTACGACAAAAGCAAAAAATAAACAACTGCTGCTACTGATAGTAATACTATTACTACAGAAGGGTGAAGTCGACCTCACCAGAATTTGAACTTGGAACGTTAAGATGGACGAAATGTTGCGAATATTTTGCCCGACGTGCTAACGATTCTGCCAGTTCACCTAACAATAATAATAATAATAATAATAATATAATAATAATAATAATAATAATAATAATACTGGACTAAACTAAATGCAAACGAAATAGAGAAAATTCCAGCAATGGTTGAAAAGCTCAGGACACAAAGTAGAGACTGAAGGATTTTTAATTGCAGCACAAGTCTCCCCACCATAAATTACCAAAAAACATATAGGAAAAAAAAATTGACAAGTAACTGCAGAATATGTGGAGATGAACAAGAAACAATAAATCTTATTATCTCTGCCTGCACAGTCCTGGCTAAAAAGGAATATATTCACAGACACAACAGAGCTGGGACCTACATGCACTGGAGGCTATGCCAACATTATGAAATAACAACAGAAAAAAAGATGGTATAGGCACACACCAGAAAAAGTCACAGAAAACGAGAAAGCAACCATACTCTGCGATATGCCAATACACGCAGAGAAATTAAGGCCAACAGACCAGATATAGTTTTCAGAGATCATGAAGAAAAAATGCTTTCTAATTGATGTATCAATACCAGTATATGACAACGTTTCTCTAAAAGAAATGGAGAAACTTTCAAAATACAAAAGACCTGGAAATAGAGGTAACCAGAATGTGGGATCTATGATAGAAACAATTCCTATCATAGTGGCTGCATTAGGTAAGATGAAAAAATATTCAGATAAATACATAACAAAAACAGCAGGACTTACAAATATATATAACATACATAAAATTACACTAATGAGCAATACACACATCCAACGCAAAGCACTTTCAATACAGTAACAACAAGAGCATCACAGCAAACCACAGCGCATACCCAAGGCACACAGAGCTACACTCGGTAGTGAAGTGAAAGCACTTTATAAAAATAGTACTACTGAATAATAATAATAATAATAATAATAATAATAATAATAATAATAATGATAATAATGATAATAATAATAATAATAATAATAATAATAATGATAATAATAATAATAATAATAATAAATGATAATAATAATAATAATAATAATAATAATAATAATGATAACAATAATAAAAATAATAATAATAATAATAATAATAATAATAATAATATAATAATAATAATAATAATAATAATAATGATGATAATAATAATAAAAATAATAGCTGTTATCCCAGTAGTTGTAGGGGCACTAGGATCACTAGCAACCAGATTCGAGAAATACGTGTGAGAAATTGCAATTGACGAGGGGAGAGAAGGCCCCAAAACTGCTCTATTGGAGACAGCTAGTATTTTAGAGTTTGGGTGTTACGTGTCTTCCACGACAAGTTAACATCCAGATAATATGGTTAGAAGTTTGCCGAAAGAGTCCTTGTGAGACCTCTGACAACAGGCTGCTGTTCGCTCTCACAGAATCAAACAGAGCATGTATGACCAAGAGCTCTGAGAAGTAACATATTAATTATAATATTAAATGGAAAGTAGAATAGAATGCCCAGTAGAACAATTATATAAGGTTTGCCTCCTTGGTATGCCAGAATTGTCAGGAAAGTATTAGTTGAAAAGAACAGATAGCATAGTACTGTAGGCTGCAAGGAGCAAGGTCGCTATGCACGCAAGAGTCCAGGAGTTACAACAAAACCTGAGATAAAAGGAAAATAATAATAATAATAATATAATAATAATAAATAATAATAATAATAATAATAATAATAATAATAATAATAATAATAATAATAAATGCTTTCTAATTGATGTATCAACACCGGCTGATGACAACGTGTCTCTAAAAGAAATGGAGAAACTCTCAAAATACAAAGACCTGGAAATAGAGATAACTAAAATGTGGAATCTGAAAACAGAAACAATTCCTATCATAGTAGGTGCATTAGGCATGATAAAAAAATATTCAGACAAATACATAACAAAAACACCAGGACTTACAAACACATATAACATACAGAAAATTGCACTACTAGGCCCTGCACACATCCTACGCAGAACACTTTCCATACAATAACCATCAGAGCATCACAACAAATCACAGCACATACCCAAGGCACACAGAGCTGCGCTCGGTAGTGAAGTGAAAGCACGCTATAAAAATAAAACTACTGAATAATAATAATAACAATAATAACAAAAGCAACAACAACAATAATAATAATAATATTCTGTTCAATACCACATATTTGCTTGTCAATAGTTTGACCTTAAACAGTTGATCATGTCCCTTAGTGGCTGGCGAAGTTGTGGGAGAGCATCATAGCCATGTGTTGAGAGGAATTCTTGGAGGTTTGGATAATTCACTTTGGAAACATGGGTGTTTCGTTCAACATCCTCAAACAACTCTTAATCAGGGACATTTTGAGTGGGATGGGCACCTTGACCTAAAGAAAATTCTAACTGGGTCCCACCTGAAAGGTCATCCACTGTTTATCTTGATATGAGATCACCATGTCGTGCACATATGGTTGTGATGCATGTGCCTAGAGTACCCTTATCAGACGGGTAGTCAAGATGGGTATAGTGGGCTTCGTATATTTTACTCCAGTGTCACTTTGATGGCAGGCACTGCTCTCTCACTCAATAATATAATAATAATAATAATAATAATAATAATAATAATAATAATAATAATATTAATAATAATAATATATATTCAATATATATTTACAATATATTCACTGGGTAATCTGCAAAAACCTGGAGTTGCCCCATGAAAAAAACTGGTGGGAACACAAACCACCCACAGTGCTTGAAAATGACCGCATCTCACTCCTCTGGAACTTCCCCATTCAAACTGACAGAAAGATAGATGCGAATAGGCCAGACATCATACTGAAAGACTTCAAACAAAGAACGTGCCTCCTCATTGATATGACTGTCCCAATCGATATAAACGTATCTGTCAAGACCTACCAAAAACTGAGCAAATATAAAGATCTTGAAATAGAAATCAGCAAAATGTGGAACCTGAAGACTAAAACAATACCTGTAGTCATAGGTGCCCTGGGAATTATAGCTAAAGGGGCTGATTGCTACCTAACTCAGATACCAGGAAACCCCAAAATGGCAGAAATTCAAAAGATAGTGCTCATGGGAACTGCTCATATCCTACGCAAAATACTTTCTATGTAATCTCAAGGTTTAAAACAAACATTTTTTTTTAGAGATTCACTAGTACAACACAAAAAAAAACAACAACCAAATATATGGCACACTAGGCATAACAATAATACGAACTTCCTCTCTTGAGGTCTCTGGGTGAGACTTGGAGCCAACTTGTACAAATATAAAGAAAAAGTCAAACATAGAATAATAATAATAATAATGATAAAAATAAAAATAATAATAATAATAATAATAATAATAGTAATAATAATAATAATAATAATAATAATAATAATAATGAGAAGAAGAAAAGAAGAAGAAGAAGAAGAAGAAGAAGAAGAAGAAGAAGAAGAGAAGAAGAAGAAGAAGAAGAAGAAGAAGAAGGAGGAGGAGGAGAAAAAGATTTATACCAAAATAACTAAATTGAAGAGTGTAGTATGAAACAATATAATGACAATGTTGACAGCAACGACAAAAATGATGGTGTTTGTTGTCGCTTTCACAGCTGCAGCAACTGTTGTTGCTCTATTTGTTATGGTTAATTTCGATTAAGCTTGTTGATAAGGAGAATGATGAAGAATTCAAGGTTTTGGGTGAGATATAGCGACAGATATGTGGGTTGGGTATAAAAAGCGATTGGAAAAAAAAAACTTTTCAAAGTCAGATTGTCAAGAAGTTCTGACAGAAACTGATGACTTAAAACTATTATGTCTACGCACACATTTCCTGATTTCTGACAGTTTTCATGACACTTACTGGAAGCTGTACAACTGGCTAAAGAAATATAGTTACAAATATACCGAGAGAAAAGAATGGAAGCGAATGATTGAGAGTGAAAAATACAGCGAGAGAGAGAGAGAGAGAGAGAGAGAGTGAGAAAGGGACAGAGAAACAGAGAGGAAGGAAGAAAGAAAGAAAAAGAAACAGATATTCAATACAGACTGAACGGTTGTAAAAATTGAAGAAGTTTGAGAGGGAGAGATACATTAATAGGGAGAAAGTGAGAAGAAGAAGAAACAAATTGTAAAGGTCTGATGAGAAAGCATAAGAAAAAAGATATTTCTTGCCTTCTTTTACTGAAATATTTTTCAGAGACAATATTTATGCATAAAAATTTAATAATAAACTTGCACGCGCGCAAACACACTGTCGGACACGCGCAAACACACATACCTACGTATTATTAAGTACCATCTCCTCTTTTGTATTAGCAAGTGTATATGTCTGTGTGTATGTATATATATATATATATATATATATATATATATTATATATATATATATATATATATATATATATATATATATATATATATATAGTTAATCCAAACAAGAAAACACAGAAAAAAAAAAAAAACGCGAGGACGTGGAACAATTAAGTATTATTGACGCTCAGGAAAGAAGGAAAGGAGGGTTTAACGTTTCGAGCGGAGCTCTTCGTCGGAAACAAAGAGAAGGAAAGATCCCAAGAAGGGAAGACAGAGGAATATATATATATATATAGGGAGAATTCGCAAAAAACAAAACAAAAGACGAAGACATGTGGTGTAGGAAACAAACAGATTTATTAGTATAACGCTCGGGAATTGAAAAAGTCTTTAACCTTTCGAGCCTACGCTCTTCCACAGAAAGGAACACAGAAAGAAACAAGGAGAGAAAAAAGTGTGTGTAGTGGCTAGTGATCTATCATGGCGAATCCCGGACAGAATGGTCACACAGGAGAGCTAAGAAGTAGGGGATATAGAAACCAAAAAAAGGAAAGAAGAGAAAGTACATGAAAGTTTAGAAAGTATAATAATAATAATTGTAATAATAATAATAATAATAATAATTGTAATAATAATAATAATAATAATTGTAATAATAATAATAATAATAATAATAATAATAATAAAAATAATAATAATAATAATAATAATAATAATAATTGTAATAATAATCAGAATAATAATAATAATAATAATAACAATAATAATAATAATAATAAAAATAATAATAATAATAATAATAACAATGATAATAATGATAATAATAATAATAATAATAATATTAATAATAATAATAATAATAATAATAATAATAATAATAATAATAATGATAATAATAATAATAGTTTTACGTAAAGTTCAAAACGTTCAAAGGCTTCAGACGTCGTGGTGTATTGGAGCGATTTTTCATCAACAGAAGAGTCCAGAGTAATCCATAGGCAGGAGAGGTGCAGCCGGAGTGTAGAAAGTCCAAAAGAGGATCCGTAAAGGGTAGAAAGGTAAAGAGTCCAGTGGAGAAGTTCGTGGGTGATGAAAGGAGACAGCAGGATCACCTGGTGCAACCACATGAGCGTGTGATATATGGTGATATATAATATATATATATATATATATATATATATATATATATATATATATATATATATATTATATATACGCCCTACTCGTACAATTATATATGGAGATCAGAGAAAGAGAGAGAGAGAGAGAGAGAGAGAATAGCGCATAGATTTAATCAGAAATTGAGTATATATAATTTTATGGCAGAATACTGATAGAGTTCGCTTCGCACCTATTTGGTATTAGGTTCAGCTTGAATGTGGATTATTGTATGCACCTGTCATCACTTGGTCAAGACAAGGGAGTAAACTGTGACGGACGAAAACTATGTGGAATCTCGTCATTAAGGGAATGCGTTTCCTGTTGTTAGGTAGTAAATATGTCGCCCGGTTTGATTCCACCTTTTAACGCGTTAGGTTCTGCTCTACGGCTTTACTGTACGCACTTTTTTTCCTCTATGCCTCCTGTCTTGACGGAAATATGTGTTGCTGTTGGCCTCTACTTCAGTGATGAAAACAAAGCTTAAATTGTGTGTGTGTGTGTGTGTGTGTGGATGCTTGTACGTGCATAAACACATGATGAGCAAAAGAGGTAAGGATGCCTTTAAACATTCACGTTGCGGCTGTGATTGTGCCATACCAATGTGGAAGTCCAAAAATATCTACAAGTTATTACCTTCTCATGATAGTTGATCGCCATGACGATCAACAATGCAATATGCAGTGCGGATTTTCCCGACTTCTGTACAAATGTACAAATGGCGCACTCGAACCAGAAATTATCTCCACTTTAGAATTTAAATATTAAAGTAGAGTATTCCGATGAAAACAGTAAGCAGGTGTAAACACAACAGAACAGATATTGTTTTGGTGAGCAGAGTCCAAATGTTACGTAGCATTGTAGAGATCAGTTGCCGCTTCAAAATTGGTGCAAAGGTGAATATCTGTTGAGAACTAATGTGAGACTTACACTTTTGTATCCAGGCAGTAGAACTTAATTCTTCCTATTATCATAGATGCAATGAGCTACATAACAGTAAGATGTTCACAGAAAATTAGAAGTTGCTTGGTTTCTCTATGAAAGAACGAAGCAGACTGATTTAGTGTCTCCAGATAAATGGATTAGAAACGGTGAATATTTGTTAAACTTTTCAAGGATTCCCCATTTGTACTCCCTTGGCGAACATAAGCGCACAATCAGATAAACGCATGAAATACACCTGAATGCACACCTCTTACGCACTTGTGTTCTATCAGGATATGAACACACACCACTGCAAGTTTACACGCATGTACATACATGCACATAGCACGTTTATATGTATGCGCTTATCAAGCAATCCCCGTCAACATAATCCTCAAGATCTGCATCGACCTAAGCAAAAGAGGTTTGCTACTGATTTAATATTTGCAACGGAGGAAAAAAATTCTTAAAATGAATTCTATAGAAATATATATGAAATATACAAACATATAATATACGTACATATATGCAATCACACACACACACATGAACGCACGCGCACACATTCACACATACATGCATACATACATACATACATACGTACGTACATACATACGTACGTACATACATACATAGTTAGCGAAGTCTTTAAAATCCCAAGCTGTAACCACAAGTCTCGATTCTATCAAGTCTCTATGGAGAACACAACGCTGCAGCTGCCAAAAATGTACTTAAGTTACGACTTACCCACACGACATTGTTAAAAAATTATACAATGTCATCAATAGAAAAGACTGTCCTGAGATAAATATAAATCACACATCTACTATTCGATACGTACATTCATATCAGCATAAGGTATGTAACAGACCTGAAACAACTATATGGATACATAGAAGAACAATTACCTATTTCTAGAGAGGACAAACAAGGACAGACAAACGGATTAAGTCGATTATATCGACCCCAGTGCGTAACTGGTACTTAATTTATCAACCCCGAAAAGATGAAAAGCAAAGTCGACCTCGGCGGAATTTGAACTCAGAACGTAACGGCAGACGAAATACGGCTACGTATTTCGCCCGGCGTGCTAACGTTTCTGCCAGCTCGCCGCATTCCTTTTCTATTCTCCCTTTACTACCCACAAGGAGCTAAATACAGAGAAGACAAACAAGGACAGACAAACGGATTACGTCGATTATATCGACCCCAGTGCGTAACTGGTACTTATTTAATCGACCCCTAAAGGATGAAAGGCAAAGTCGACCTCGGCGGAATTTGAACTCAGAACGTAGTGGCAGACGAAATACCGCTAAGCATTTCGCCCGGTGTGCTAACGTTTCTGCCAGCTCGCCGCCTTATAGAAGAACAATTACCGCCAGACATAGAAGAATAATTACCGACATAACCTATGGAAAATCTCTAGCAGAATCAGCGAGGAGAATGTTCAAAGCAAACTACTATCATAACCTGTAACTCTTCTACTCAGATTATAAATTTACATTCATACCAGTAACCATTACTTGGCTGTGTCACGTGAATTTACAGCTATAATTTGTAAGTGGAACAGGAATATTATGGTGGACTTTCTTAAAGTTCGATATGTAACAATTACCGTTGTTGTTCTTCAAACTTGAACAATGAAGTTTTTGCTTCTTTATTACAAATTAGCAATATCCTTTCAGAATGTAAACTAATGAATCAAAATGAAGCATACATACACATATAGATACATACATACATACATACATACATACATACATAGAGAGATACAGGCACATAAACACATACATACATACATACATACATACATACATACATACATACATACATACATACATACATACATACATGCATCCATACATACATAAATAGTACATACATACATAACATACATACATACATACATACATACATACATACATGCGTACATGCATCCATACATACATAAATAGTACATGCATACATACATACAAGCATGCATACCTACATATACACATATATACATACATCATAATAGATAATAATTCACATGCATAATACATGCATACAAAGCGTGAGAGTAAGGACAGAGAGAATAAGACGGATATTTAGTTTGATAATGAGGAGAATAAATTAATGTAAATACACAGCAGGGTTAAAAAGAAGACAATAAAAGTCATTAATTTCTATTTTGCAAAATGAGAATTGCGTGATCTGCATAGAGCTCCAAATATTCAAATAAGCACACTGGCCTACAGCCCGTTACAAAACATAACATTATATATTGCTGTCATATAGAATTTTGAAGATTCGTCGTTTACAGCTAGATGTACCGAAAGCATGTGTGTTAATTGTCATTGAATAAAACTGCCTGGCAGTATATAAATTCAAGAGTTTTCTACCTGATTTAGCTATCGCCTACGGCCATCACTGTATTCATGAATGTACATATCCACCCCTCCATCCATCCACCCATCGAGCGATCTACCTATCTATCTATCTATATATATATATATATATATATCTATCTATATATATATATATCTATCTATCTATCTATCTATCTATATCTATCTATCTATCTATCTATCAATACATGCTTACATACAGACATGCATGCATATTTATGCGCGTACGCACGTACATAAGATTCCAGTTGTTCGATCTGCTTCCTGGCATATATTCATCGAATTAATCTGTTGAGTCGCTGAGTAATCCACGGATCACTGAAACCTAGACATAATTCTGAAGAATATTTTCTTCTAGAGGGAAAGCCCAAGTTGAATCAACTGATTAAATTATCGATTAGACCGGCATCTGGACTGCTTCCTCTAGCCATTTCCACTGATCAACGATAA
>NC_042997.1:47363639-47368639 GCF_006345805.1 Octopus sinensis | reverse complement strand
GAAGACTAGTATACCTATCATGACAACCAGGCACATGCATCACGACCATATGTGTACGACGTGGTGATCTTACATCAAGATAAACAGCGCATGACCCTGCAGGAGGGGGCCCAGTTAGAATTTTCTTCAAATCAAGTAGCCTAACCCGATTAAAAGGTCACGGAATAAGAGTTATTTAATGATGTTGAATGAAACACCAATGTTTCCAGAGGTGAATTATCCAAAACTCCAAAGAATTCTTCTTAGCACATGACTATGATGCTCATCCACTAGTTCTGCTCGTAATCAGAGATGCACACATTGTTAGCCACTGAGGGACATGGTCAACTGGTTAAGGTCAAACAACTGACAAGCAAATCTGTGGTACTGAGCGGAATATTCGCTGTAGCTCATCATTTATACGAACACAAAGCAATGTACGTGATAACACTTCAAATCGGTTAAGATCAGAAACCACGGCCTCAAAAACCAGTGTTGTTTGTGTGTATATTAACCTATCTATCTATCTATCTATCTATCTATCTATCTATCTATCTATATATATATATATTATATATATATATATATATACTTTGATACTTTGATAGGTTTCGGCCATTATTGGCCCAGGCCATGTCTAACTTAAAGCACCACCTGGTGCTATATATATATATATATATATATATATATATATATATATATTATATATACTATATATAATATATATATATATATATATATATATATATTATATATATATATATATATGTGGAGGCGCAATGGCCCAGTGGTTAGGACAGCGGACTCGCGGTCATAGGATCGCGGTTTCGATTCCCGACCGGGCGTTGTGAGTGTTTATTGAGCGAAAACACCTAAAAGCTCCACGAGGCTCCGGCAGGGGATGGTGGTGATCCCTGCTGTACTCTTTCACCACAACTTTCTCTCACTCTTACTTCCTGTTTCTGTTGAACCTGTATTTCAAGGGGCTGGCCTTGTCACTCTCTGTGTCACGCTGAATATCCCCGAGAACTACGTTAAGGGTGCACGTGTCTGTGGAGTACTCAGCCACTCACACGTTAATTTCACGAGCAGGCTTTTCCGTTGATTCGGATCAACCGGAAACCTCATCGTCGTAACCGACGGAGTGCAAAGAGAGAAAGATATATATATATATATAAAAACAGATTAGGAGATCGAAAGTCCACCTGACGAATGTCATTGAAGACATGAAACGATTGTAGTGGCGGTTTATTTCTTTATATTAAAAATTTTTATGCATTGATTAAGTCTTTCCTTGTTTGTTTTGCAAAATAGTGGTTTTGTCTCGAATTATATTATATATATATATATATATACATATATATATGTGTGTGTGTACGTGCGTGTGTGTGTGCGAGTGTGTATATATATATATATATATGTATGTATATCTATCTATAAATCTAACTATCTATATACAGACACACACACACACACACACACAAGCACGCACATACACACACACACACACAATACACACATACACATGCAGGCTTTAGACAGGAATGATTGTAGTATAACTCTTTCTAAGACACCAAGGAATAAACAATATATAGGCATCACCATATCGAACACTTGGTAATGTACCATCTTTCGAGTAAACGTAAATTATCTAATTTTAGTTTACAGTTATGTCATTTTCTCAAGAGAAATAATTTGTATCTTCAAAATGTTTCAGTTTCATCTTGTACAAAATCTTCCTTTTTTTTACTCTACTTCTGATATCGTAGGATCATCGATGAGCTACAGAATACATAAGAAGTATCGTTTCTTGATGTTCGTCGAGATCAATAGATGGAATTATTTTCAACACATGATTTAGATTTACCTTATGGGCATTTCGTATTAGCGTTTCACATAAGAAATTTTTGACCAAAATACGAGAGTGTGCTGAAAGGTTCCTGGTTTTGGATAAAACAAAATAGAGGGCGCCCTGCTAATTATGTTTTTATTAAATATCTTCTCCTCTCAGGTTCACACATTTATTGCGACGGTTTCTCAGATTTTATGAGCACCGTAAAAAAACTCGGAAATTTGGGTCTCCAACCACCCTTAAAGCCCAAAACTTTTCAGCATCCTTTCGTACATTGAGATTGAATTTCCACTTTTACAGATAAAATACGATTGAAACTTATTGGTGCTCAAGACCTACGTATATTTTAATATAATCTTCAATTAACGATCACTGTATTTCAGGTTAACCGGGATCCATTAATAAACATAGCAACCTGAATAATATGATTAATTCAACCACTTTAGACAATGTAGAGTCAAGTACAAATTTAACGTCATTTTTTTAAAATAACAGATGATAAAATATCTATAAAAATCCAAAAATATGTTTTGTTATTTGTTGTTGTTTTTATTTCTAATGTAGAAGAATTTTAAACAGAGTAACACTTGTTTTTTGCACATGATTTATATTTATAAAACAAATACACACTTACACTCAAACACAGAGGCACACACCGACGCCCACACGCGCACACACAGAGACACACACCCAGACACGCACGCAAAGACGTTTCAATATATATTTGCACACTCAAATATACAGACATGTCTACGAATACACACACACATATAAATATATATATATACATACGTATATATATACGTAATATATACGTATATATCTATCTATCTATCTATCTATCTATCTATCTATCTATCTATATATCTATATATATAATATATATATATTACGTATATATATGTATATATATATATATGTATGTATATATGTATGTATATAAGTGTATATATAGACACCTATATATATATATATATATATCAATATATACATATTTATATATATACCTATATAAATATATGCATACGTGTATATATATATATACATATATATATGTATACATATATGTATATATACACATACGTATATATATATATATTATATATACGTATATGTATATATACATATATATAAAGACATATATATATACACACACAAGCGTACAACATATCCATGTACGTATGTATGTATATGTATATATATATGTGTGTGTGTGTGTTTGTGTGAGTGTGTGTGTGTTCATGTGTGTGTGTGTGTTTGCGTGTGTTTATATGCTTCTGTATGTGTGCAATTCGGAATATCGTTTTCGAAACTGATAAATTTTGTAAACTACATTTTTTTTTCCCGTTCCTTCTTAATATTTATTGCATTTCTGTCGTCTTTGATAAGTATTCAACAAAAACAAGTTTTCTGAATCTCACCAAAGAAAACATGGCGGCAACGATACTGATATTGGCAATTCTTCTTATGTAATAGTAAAAATAGCAAGTGAAACAATGCTTGCTTGTAATTGTTGTATACTGTTCGTACTACTGTTCATGTGTAAATGAAATAACTCGTTGGCTCTGTCTCGCATGAATATTTAAGAAGACAGATAAGCAAAAATGCGGCAGAGTAAGAGGGTATCTTTGAAGTTAAAAATCTTGGGAACCGTGTGCTTGAATGTATTGATTTTTTGGATTTTTTCTTTTTTCTTTACTCCTTCCATTTCTTTTTGTTTGTTTTGCAGCTGTGAATGGAAGCTAGAAACATATAGCCACTATGGTTTTTGTCTAACTCTTTTACTTGTTCTTGCCAGTCATTATAGAATTATGTCAAGATTTAAAAAATATAGCGAGTACGAAGGAAAATGTGGGATGTTTATGCGTTTTCTAACAGTGTTAATCTTTATATATAAAAGTAAGTTGTGTGCTGTCTGTCTCCAACGATTTAGATTCCTAACTACTCCCACATTTTGCGGTGCAGTTTAACCAAAACCGGGTATCTTATAGTCGTGATTCATAACGAGCCCTTCTGGGTATTAGCGCGCGTCTACAATGAGTCTACGATTTAAAAAAAAAATTACCATCATTTTTTTCCATTTTAATGCATTTTTTTCGCTATTATATAAGGGAAGTAACTCTCTAAAAATGTCTACGATGAGTCAACGATTTAAAAAAAATTACCATTAATTTTTTTTTCCATTTTTAATGCATTTTTTTCTATTTTTTGGCTATAACTCTCTAAAATGCTTATATAGTTATTTCCCTTACAAACCCAAGCAACGCCGGGCGATACTGCTAGTAACAAATAAAACTAAAAGCATCGTGCGTCGTGTGACGTGTGTCGTGTTTAAACCTCTTAGATATAGAAATTAAAAAAAAAACTGCTTTAGTATTTTAAGTTGAAATTTTAAGCTGAAATTACTGAGATTAAAGATTATGAAAGAAATATATATTATTTACACAGTGTCGTTTCATTTGAAGCATAATATCTGCTTAAGATATCAATATACGTATATGATGTGATACATGTTTAACGGGCATTTTCTTTGATTGTTAGTCAAAGTGTAACCGGTTCGGGAAATCCGTAAAATCGATTAAGTATAAAGATGAAAGTAATATTGGGAAAGCTTTATCGGCTACAAAGTTGTGCTATTAGAATGGAATTTGTATCAAAACCTACATACTGTGTCCTTTTATATACATATTTAAGGGAGAGTTAGTTACTATTTCTTGAATGTTAGACCATCAGGTTGAGAAACATTTGTTGGTTTGGATAAAATAAGGTGGATTCTTAATCTATCGAGTTCATCTATACGGCATCCTACACTTTCAAATAATACAAATTAATTAACTTCATTTGAAATGTGAATTATCAAGGCAAAATCCATATTTATGTTTACTATCTGGGAGCCAAGGTATCTACGCCACTATAAATAGCAGATGTAATCAAACATGAAGTGCACTACATACCTGTGATCCTAGAATATAAGAACATGCGATCTCTATGTATGCATATATAGCATGCTTATGAATAATTTCCACACATGCAGAGACACTCATATATTTACGTCACCTGCACATGCAGAGAAATATCTATATGTATTAATATTATGATATACAACATGCCTGTATGTATATGTACATATGTACATATATATATATGTGTTTGTTTGTGTGTGTGTGTA
>NC_042997.1:47336139-47358639 GCF_006345805.1 Octopus sinensis | reverse complement strand
CATCGTCACCTTCAACAACTTGGAAAGGTTCCTAAACTTGGAAAATGGGTGCCTCATAAATTGTCCGAAAGCAATCGCAAATCCTGAGTTAACATCTGCTCTTCTTTTCATTCTCGCGAACTGATTTCACTCTTTTTGGATGGACTTGTGACTGGTGACGAAAGATGGGTCTTCTGTCAAAATGTTAAACGTCGTAAACAGTGGCTTGGTAAAAGGGAAAAAGCTAAACCACAACTGGGAAGAAAAATTCATGGGAGAAAGGTTCTTCTCTCTATCTGGTGGGATTACAAAGTAGTAATTCACTTTGAATTGTTACCACCTAATGCAATACGATACTCAAGTCTACTGTCAGCAATTAGAGCGTTTGAACCAAGTTCTGAAGAAGAGAAGACCCGCTTTAGTAAATCGAAAAGGGGTGATGTTACGTCAGGACAATGCGCGATCCCACACTGCAAAGATCACATCACAGAAGATCGAAGAGCTTGGTTGGGAAAAATTCCTCATCCACCTGAAACTGATTAATCTGGAAATAGAAACCGTGTCCGTTTTACTACTTCGAGGAGATTTATCTATCATATTATGTCTACATAAATGATGTAAACGAAATATTGAATAATAAGAACAGTAATAACAAAAAGAACAACAATAATGATATGGATGATGATGATGATGAGGATGACGACGACGACAACGACAATTTATGTAGCATAAGGAATGAAGTAATATCATGAAAACGTTATGTCGTAAAAACCTACCGCATATCTGAAAAGAATAATAGATTTCCGACTTGAAGAACAAAATCTCCGTAAAGCTGATGATGGAAAGTGCCACCAGAGGACAATCAAATCCCGATGTGTCTACAGACTAGGACCTCCTCGGCGATTAACATCGCCCTTTTCTTTGGAGCCAATTATAAAAGCAATTATAAAAGGGTATACTTTACGAAACCACATGAAAACATTTAGTATATCCCATCCACATACAGGTATTTGTTTTCTTATATATTCACAGGAACAAAAAAAAGCTTGTGTACCGATGCGTACACTCCCGCATATCTTGCCCTGTTTGGTTGGGAACCAAATCGCACAACACTTCGGCCAGGAATTCCTTTCTTCACAGTTTTGAAGGCAGATTGAACGTCTCACCACACTTTGAGAGATAGAATGGTTGACATCTTCCTGGTTCTTTGTTCAATAGTATGTTCAGTCAAGGACGGAAACTAATTTCGTGATAGACATAAACAATACTCTTTTTCATGTGGTAATGGCATGGATTGATCGAATTCCAAAGCTAATCTCCGGAAACATTGTCAATGTTTTTTTTTTTGTATTTTGTTTTTTTTTAAATGGTTATTCTTCGTGTTTTGCCAATTCCTCGTATCACCACAACTGTTATTTCCATCGACATTATCGTCGATGACGGCAAGATAAAGAAGGAGTAGGAAGAGGAGGAGCTCAGATGGAAGAAGAAGGAGGAGGAGAAGAAGAAGATGGTGGTGGTGGTGTTGGTAGTGGTGGTGATGGTGGTGTTGGTGGTGGTGGTGGTGGTGGTGGTGTTGGTGGTGGTGGTGTTGGTGGTGGTGGTGGTGGTGGTGGTGGTGGTGGTGTTGGTGTTGGTGTTGTTGTTGTTGTTGTTGTTGTTGTTGTTGGTGGTGGTGGTGGTGTTGGTGGTGGTGATGATGATGATGATGATGATGATGAACAAATACAAGAAATATACAATTAAAGAGACGGAATTTGAATATAGTAGATTGAAGAGATTTTAGAACGATTAAATATATAATTAGCTGCAATGCAGTCATGTATATACGTTGCAGATTCGAAGATGTGACCGCGTGTGAAATATAGTCTTATTGCATGAAGATTAATCTAAACTGTATGTCTGTGTCTTTCCCTTAGTGATGGTGTGTCCGTGTGTGCAACTATGAACCTATGGAAAGCCTGTGATTCAACTCGTTTATGCGTGTGTTTGAAGGCTAAAAGTGAATGAATTTATGTCCGTTAAGAAGTCTATAATGAAAGACACTGCATTAGTAAAATCCAAATTATTAATAGGAATGTCAATGGTTACCTCTCACCGTTGATTATGTATATATGAATATCAATTGCATATCATTACCACTCTATTTTCCATTGAAGCTTATCCGGTTTCAACAATCACGAGAATTTTGATTCCTAATGAAGAATCTAATAAATGCATTAAATTCTACATCAAATATCCCGGTAAAGGTAATTAGGAACTGTAACGCGTTGCCCTTTTCCTCCATTGCGTTTTAATTAAGGATAAATATATGCAACTATTAATCAAAATCAGATAGATATTTCACTTTCAAAGCGCCAGGTATTTTCAGCACCACTCACAGTTTTGTAGACGTTCAGAATATCTATGTACAGTGATGTAATTTGACAAATATCTCACTATTTTACTGTGATATATTTTTATTACTAGCGGCAACGTTACTTACAAAACGTACCCCACCATTGTAAAGATATTGGACAATGTAATCTTAGGTATAAGAAAAGATTGATGGTCACACTTGGTATGCATAAGGCCACTGGTTTCCTCTATTCCTTGGATTTCTAATCTGGGTATAAATAATATCCATAATAACAACATTGATTAAATAGGTTGTGTCATCAATAAGGTTGTCTCTACGATAAATGAGTTATCACTGTCTGTTTTCAGGTACGCAGAAAATAAATGAAAGCAATATTAATATGTTAATTTTTCCTCGAGAGACAATATCACATTAATCAGCTACATATTTCGGACTTCCATAAGTTAAATTTTTAGGGGTAACCAGGTCTGCTTATAAGCATAAATCTAATTTATATTTTCTCAGACAATCTTACATAATGTTCACGTAGGAAATATAATGTAACGATTCTCATTGACCAGAATAAGAAATTTCAAAGCTCTATGGATAATATTGGCAAAATATCATTTTCCTTTAACAGCAAATCGACACTGACTAAAAAATTACGAGAAAAGGCGTTTAGTTATGGCCACTGTAATCTCTCTTGGTTGTTGTGTACCTAAGACTGCAGTATACAGTATACGTCTGCCCAAAATTTGTGTATAATTTCAAGGTTATTTAGCTGCTTTTTGTAGTAGTTTGATTGATTACGTAGGGAAGTTTAAAGTTGGTACTTGTTGGTGATGTTGATATGTATACTATGACTGACTGCAGATTTGTTTTCAATTCCTTTATTTCATATTATTTTCAGGTCGTCCGCCTTTGGTTTACCCATTTCGATCTTGGTTACCCAGTTGGAGATCCTTGTAGTTCACGGAACGATCGGCTCTTACTTCAAGAGCGAGTACCAGGCAATGGGCTGGAAACATTCTGTGCAGGTGCGCACACTAAGGAGATTATAACGAAGACAAACAATGTGAGTTTGGTTTTTATAACAGATGCCAACCATGACGCTCCAGGATTCAGAATATTTTACAATGCCGGTAAGTAATATGAAGGTGCATTGTTTTTGTTACCTCATTGAGGGGAATTTATATCAAAGTATTTAAATTGCAATCATACGTTTTTGGGGGAGATAATAGAGTTTGTGTGTAATATGTTTGAAGATGATACTATATAATTAAAAACGTAATAGACTACTATTTCTAGCAGTGCATGTAATCATTTAGACGCTCTTAATTAACCTCAGTATGTATGTGTATATTAACCTGCGGGTCTTTCTACTATTTTTGTAATTGCTTTCGGTTCATCAACCTTCAATGTTACTCATTCATGTTATTCGGACTCTATATGCCTTCTAGGTTTATTCTTCCAACAAACTTAAATATAAATCGTATTAACAACCTACACCTAACATCACCTAGAACAGGTTTGAACGTCTCGCTATTAACAACTTTAGCAACAGAAGGAAGTTAATATCATAAAGTAACTCTTTAATATAATGTAACAAATTTGAGAATTACATTTCAAATATCCTTAACTTTAGAACGAAAATGATGATAAATCGAATTCTTTAGCATATTCATTAAAAGAGAGAGAAAAAAGGAATTTTAGCAACATTGCATTTTCTTGGGTGCACCGTTTGTAGTACATATTATCCTGCCAAAATCTTGTATGGGCACTTTGAATTGAGATGATTTCTGGAAGTATTGTTAAGTAACAATGAAATCAATCCTGTCATTCCTCATCCCAAGGTGCCGAAACGAGAATTCTCGGAGGCGTATTTCATAGCGAGACTGCATATGGACTATTGAATAAATTACGATTTATTCAATAGCTACTCTCTGTTGGAACTGCAGTATGGTAGTCCTTTCATTATAGAATGAATTTACGATGACAATGACATGCAACGCTTCCGTCATTGAGATATTGATGATGATGATGATGAGGAGGAGGACGAGGAGGCCGATGACGATGACGATGACAGCAACAACAATAACATACGTTACTGTCTCCCATCACTGCTTCACAACCGGTGTTGGTGTGTTTACGTCCACAGAACTTAACGGTTCGGCAAAAATTAAGGATAGAATAAATACCAAGCTTTAAACAAAAAAAAGTTACTGGGGTCGATTTGTTCGACTAAAATCCTTCGAAGCAGTGCTCCAGCATGGCTTCAGCCTGATGACCGAAACAAGTAAGAGATAAAATATAAAATATATGCACATACATACATATATGTGTGTATGTGTGTGCGTGTGAGGGTAGGAAAGTAGGTAGGTAAGTAGGCTGGTCGGTAGGTATGTATATTGAAAATTTCCACCTGGCTCGTTTGCTTTATTACTTTCCTAGTCGTCCTTGTGCGTTCTTCTTGAAATCATTCTTGTTAATTTTTTCCCCCTCTGTTTTATTCTTACAGCTACAGACCATACAATATGGATTCAACTCATACACCTCTTCGCACTTTATTTTATGAGATAAAATCAGTTCATTTTATTTCAGTTATTTGTTATTTGATTGCCTCTAATTCTTACACCCACACACATTTCGCGAAGACACAAACACGATTTTACATTCTCCTCTAATATATGAGCGCCATCAAAATATATATACGTATACACATTTCCGTTTGTTTTTTCTTGCTTTCCTCTTTCTATCCTTCTTTCATTTTCTTTCTTTCCTTCATTCTCTCTTTCACTCCCTCCCCCACTTACCCCTCTCTCTTCCTCTCTCTGTGTGTCTCATCGCACACATACGTATATATGATAAGATATATAAATCCAAGATGGATCGAGCGAAATTCTTATTTCACTTTGTACAACATGTTATTCCCCTCCACCTCCAATTGCTTCCTTACCATGTTCTTATCTTTCATTTTCTCTATTCTTCTCATTTATTCTTTATCTTGCTTGTCTCCGCCTACTCACAGACAGGTCTCTCTATTTCTCTCTTTCATTTTCTCTCACTCTCTCTCACTTTTCTTCACACTCTCTCTCTGCCTCTCCCCCTCTCTCTCTCTTACAACTTATAACTTATTACAAAGTATCCACACACAGCACTCACATAATCTCGCGCACACACATATACAAACTTCACAAGCGCGTCGCATACACGCAAAAACACATGTACACTCAACGAGATTCATAGACTCACTCCGCTACTCAGTCATTCAATCACGTAATCTTTTCCGTTTTCCTATCTCACTGTGTTACACGCACACACTGTTTCTGCCCAAGGGTGTATTATTTCTATCACACCTTCTCTCCCCACTCACTCTCTGTTTTTTTTTTTTATTTCTCTCTGCCATCCACAAACATAATTTCTTCACCATTATCCTTTCTGAGTTTTATCTCCTTAACTCCCTTTGTCTCCCTCTCTCGGTGCCTCACGCTCAATTATTTTGACCACTTCTCTTAACGACTCGTTATTCACATCAACGTTTGTTGGCAAACACTGCCAAAGATTGTCTGCAAAGAAATGGAGTCATGTTTTAACTGTGGTCATGAATTTTGTTGAATCATAAAAGAATCACGGTCAGTAAACATGAATATTGCTACATTTCCTTGGTAGTAGTTTGAGAACGTTTATGGGAAGTCTGAGAATTTACTACTAATATTAGCGTTAAAATCGACTGCGACGAATACAATAATGACCGAGGTGTTGGTGGCACTGTTGGTTGCGGTGGCTGTAGTTGTGGTGGTAGTAATAATTTGAAGGACGTATTTATATGAATGCTGTTCAGTAAATACTGATGACTGTGAAGTAAAGATGGTGCCAAAAGCAATAATGTATAAAAAAGCAATAATGTATAATAATAATAATAATAATAATAATAATAATAATAATAATAATAATAATAATAATAATAATATTTATAATAATAATAATAATAATGATAATGATAATGATAATGATAATAATAATAATAATAATAATAATAATAATAATAATAATAATAATATTTATAATAATAATAATAATAATAATAATGATAATGATAATGATGATAATGATATAATAATAATAATAATAATAATAATAATAATAATAATAATAATAATACAGAAAATTGCACTACTAGGCACTGCACACATCCTACGCAGAACACTTTCCATACAATAACCATCAGAGCATCACAACAAATCACAGCACATACCCAAGGCACACAGAGCTGCGCTCGGTAGTGAAGTGAAAGCACGCTATAAAAATAAAACTACTGAATAATAATAATAATAATAATAATAATAGTGATGATGAGGAGGAGGATAAAAGCCCTGATGCAGTACCAGAGAGTGGCTCTCATAGCTTCTGATCTTAACTGATTGGAAGTATTATCATGTACATTGTTTTGTCTTGTTATAAAAGATGGGCTACAGCAAATATTCTGCTCAGTACCACAGATTTGCTTGTTAGTTGTTTGACCTTAACCAGTTGAGCATGTCCCTTAGTGGCTGACGATATGTGCATCTCTGATCACGAGCAGAAGTAGTGGGGGGCATCATAGCCGTGTGTTGAAAGGAATTCTTGGAATTTTGGATAATTCACCTTTGGAAACATGCGTGGTTTGTTCATCATCCTTAAACAATCCTTATTCAGGGACCTTTCGAACGGGGTGGGCTACTCGACCAGAGGAAAATTCTAACTGGGCCCCATCTGCAAGGTCATGCTCTGTTTATCTTGATATGAGATCACCATGTCGTGCACATATAGTTGTGATGCATGTGCCTAGTGTACTCTTATCAGACGGGTAGTCATGATGGGTATACTGGACTTCGCATATTTTACCCCAGTGTCACCTTGATGACATGCACTGCTCTCTCACTCAATAATAATAATAATAATAATAATAATATAATAATAATAATAATAATAATAATAATAATAATAATAATAATAATAATAAAGGCACAGAAAAAGCTAAGCGCATGAAAACCCGTGCTAAATCTGCGGCCTTAGATATTCTGAATGATAAATGGCAAGAAAAACCTCTCTATGGCAAATACCCAAAGAGAGCAAATAATGCAGATGTTGACAAAGCCCTGACCCATCAATGGCAATGGCCTCTGGCTTAAAATCTGAAACAGAGGGGTTTATCATAGCAGCTCAAGATCAATGCCTACCAACAAGAAACTACCAGGCCAACATATTAAAGATCAGAAGCAGTCCAACGTGTCGTGTATGCCAGCAACAAAATGAACCATTGACCATGTGGTCTCCAAGTGCAGTCTTCTAGCGCCTACAGAGTATCTCAACAGACACGATAGAGCTGCACAATATATTCACTGGGTAATCTGCAAAAACCTGGATTTGCCCCATGAAAAAAACTGGTGGGAACACAAACCACCCCAGTGCTTGAAAATGACCACATCTCACTCCTCTGGAACTTCCCCATTCAAACTGACAGAAAGATAGATGCAAATAGGCCAGACATCATATTGAAAGACTTCAAACAAAGAACATGCCTCCTCATTGATATGACTGTCCCAATCGATATAAACGTATCTGTCAAGACCTACCAAAAACTGAGCAAATATAAAGATCTTGAAATAGAAATCAGCAAAATGTGGAACCTGAAGACTAAAACAATACCTGTTGTCATAGGTGCTCTTGGAATGATAGCAAAAGGGGCTGATAGCTACCTAACTCAGATACCAGGAAACCCAAAAATGGCAGAAATTCAAAAGATAGTGCTCATGGGAACTGCTCATATCCTACGCAAAATACTTTCTATGTAATCTCAAGGTTTAAAACAAACATAATTTTCGGGGTTTTTTAGACATTCATTAGTACAACACCAAAAACTCCCCCCCACCAAAAAAAAATATATTGCACACTAGGCATAACAACAACATGAACTTCCAACCTGTTGTCTCTTGAGGTCTCTGGGTGAGACTTGGAGCAACTTGTACAATTATAAAGCAAAACTCAAACATAGAATAATAATAATAATAATAATAATAATAATAATAATAATAATAATAATAATAATAATAAGAATAATAAGAAGAAGAAGAAGAAGAAGAAGAAGAAGAAGAAGAAGAAGAAACCTTTCTATTATAGGCACAAGGCCTGAAATTTGGGAGAGGAGGATAGTCGATTTCATTGACCCCAGTGCGTAATTAGTATCTATTTCATCGACTCCCATATGATGAAAGGCTAAGTCGATCTCGGCGGAATTTGAACTCAGAACCTAAACACGGGCGAAATAGCGCTAAGCTTTTTGACTGACACGCGAAGAAATCCGCTAGATCGACGCATTAACAAAAACAAAAACAACAACAACAACAACAACAATGACGTTGATGACAATAATAGCAGCTGCATCTATCACAAACGCTTAAAGTTTTATGAGATGGTGTATTTCATTAGATTGGCCACTATACTTATTTTATAGATAATTATAATGAAGTTCCAGAAAAAAAAGAGAAAAAGGAGAATAACCGAAATACTGTTGAATGGAATTGAGTTTATAACTGATATCAGCGCAAATGTTTCAATTCCATTACTTTTATTCTGTCTCGTCATCTATTCTGCCTTCAGGAATATGGATGAGGCGTTGATGATAATCAAGATTTCATCCTTTGGCGAATTCAAGTATATCAGTATAAAGAATAAAAAGTTTTGAATGGTACAACAGTGCACTATGATACAGACAATGGACCATATAGCTGTTGTAATTATGTCATCCATAGTCTGATATGATATTTCGGAATAATATTCCTTCTTCAGATATTCTTAGATGGATTCGCTGCTATAATCGGTTTTTCTAACGGCTTTTCTTTTTTAATATATTAGATTGATCACTGTATTTCAGTATTATTTCAGGCCTTGTGCCTATAGTAGAAAGGATTATTATTATTATTATTATTATTATTATTATTATTATTATTATTATTATTATTATTATATACATTATTGCTTTTGGCACCATATTTTCTTCACACTCATCAGCATTTACTGTATAGTATATAGCCCATTGTCTGTATTATAGTGCATTGTTGAACCATTCAAAACTTTTTATTCTTTACAAACAATACACAATGCTTCAAGCGAACTACAATACTCTCCTATATCAGTATAATCAACGGAATCTGCCACGTTCATGTTACACTGATAGATAAATAAAATATCTCCCTACAACTGTAGTGTTTACATTCATAATATAATTATATGCGTCAAAGGATTGATAAACAGACAGAGCTCTCGACAAATACCTTGCAGTATTTGTTTCGGCTAATTAGTTTTCAAAATCACTTCACGCTGAGGCCAGATATGCCTCTTATCCTTTCAAGGTCAACAAAATGAAGTACCAACTAAGATATAATGTCAGTATGGCTATCTGTTCTCCTCCACGTGAATTACAGGACTTGCGCCTATATTAGAAACAAAATATACGCATAGGCGCAGGAGTGGCTGTGTGGTAAGTAGCTTGTTTACCAACCACATGGTTCCGGGTTCAGTCCCACTGCGTTGCACTTTGGGCAAGTGTCTTCTGCTATAGCCCCGGGCCGACCAATGCCTTGTGAGTGGATTTGGTAGACGGAAACTGAAAGAAGCCTGTCGTATATGTGTATGTATATATATATATGTATGTGTGTGTTTGTGTGTCTGTGTCTGTCCCCCTAGCATTGCTTGACAACCGATGCTGGTGTGTTTACGTCCCCGTCACTTAGCGATTCGGCAAAAGAGACCGATAGAATAAGTACTGGGCTTACAAAGAATAAGTCCTGGGGTCGATTTGCTCGACTAAAGGCGGTTCTCCAGCATGGCCACAGTCAAATGACTGAAACAAGTAAAAGAGTAAAAGAGTATACATATATATCTACACACACACACACTCACACACACGCTCACAGACACGCTCACACACACACGCTCACAGACACGCTCACACACACACGCTCACAGACACGCTCACACACACACATATATGTAGTAACTAATAATATAAGCAATTTCTGAGTCACTCTATCTCCTTTTTAAATACAAGAACATATACGAGTAGAACATACTTCATTACATTATGTAAGAAAAGCGGTAGTATCTATAATGCTGAGATATTTGGTCTTCAGGTTCACGATCTGCGGGAGTATTAATTTCGTAGCTTAGGCCCCAGTAAGTGAAAACTAAGAGCGAATCACTGAAGGTCCTCGACTAGCTTACGGAAAACGACTTGCGGCCCAGACGCCAAAAATAGCAGGAACGCTGGGACTGGTGTATTGCTGCGCAAGGTGACTATTTCGAAAAGTATGATGTTAATAGTTAGGTAAATAAGTTATCATTTTATTTAACATAACTAGTCCGGGAACCTTTTGATAATACATCGGGTTCCAGTGCCAGACCTGTCTATGTAAGCACAATACCTTTACTATTTGAAAATGATGGGAATTTCGCAAAAAATCCTTAGTATGATCACCGTACATGTTTATACTTTTGTTCCTGCAGATAAAATTTATATTTTGCGTAACCTGCAAGAAAAGAATAATATAGGTAGTGAGTCTGATGTTGAAAACCAGGATAATGATGAGCAGTAGGAAGAGGAGGGTATTAATAACGATGAAGAAACAAAGAAGTTATAAATATGAATTTGTTTCAATATCATTCTAAATGAGATGCGAAATAGTAAAAACATTTGTTACTAGTAAATGTATACAGATGAATATTATAAATTTTATATATCACGAAAGTTTTAGTTCGAGTCGATCTATGAATACTAACTATAAAAGTAATAGCTCTGATATTAATATTTTAACATAAGGTATGTCGTATCAGTATAGTATATTATTAATACTTAGTACAGCTGAAAGTTTTGAACAAATTTAAGTTCAAAAATTATGAACAACATCGTTTTTACCGAACATACATACAAACAAATCATATATAATTTGAAAAAATTTTCTTTTCACTATGTTTGTTTAAGAAAATATTTATCAAAAGGAATTATACTACAAGACGATATATATTGTATTTCAATGTGATTTTATAGAATGGCTTTGTTGAATAGCATACACGCACGTAAACACACTCACACACACACACACACACACACACACACACACACACACACACACAGTGACACAGTATCGCATCACATAAAGGCGCACACAAACAAGAACATACAAATACGCAACTACCTATACATTCGCACAGACGTAATTAATATATGAAAATGGAGAAAAATAATACGGAATGTAACCAGTAAATAATACATAACTGCAACCCAATATATTTATGTATATAAATATATTTTTTTACATCTATTGACTTCAAACTCTTATACACAGCTGTATAGGAAGGAACATTCACACAAATGCACATATAAATCATCAACCAACTCCTACAGACAAACAAGCACACACACACACTCGCACAAGTGTACATATGTACATTTAGACGTACACACAATCACACACATATACACGTGTATGTGTATCTGTATACATGTGTGTGTGTGCACGCACACACACACACACATATATATATATATATACTGTCACAGGCGCGTGACTGCGTGATAAGAAGCTTGCTTCCCAACCATATGGTTCAGTCCCACTGCGTGGCACATTGGAACAGTGTGTCTTTTAATATAGCCTCGGGCCGACCAACACCTCGTGATTGAATTTTGTAGAAGCAAAGTGAAAGCAGCCCATGTGTTTGTGCATGTGTGTGTGTGTGTGTGTGTGTGTTGTGTGTGTGTGTGTGTGTATCTTTCTGTCTGTGTTTTCCTCCCGTCACCGTTTGACAACCAGTGGTGGTGCATTTATGTCCTTGTAAACTAAGAGATCCTCCCCCTAAAAAAAAAAACGATAGAATATATGTACTAGGTTTAAAAATAAGGGCTGGCGTCGATTTATTCGACTACAACTATTCAAGGTGGTGCTCCAGCATGGCTGCAGTAAAATGATTGAAACAAGTAAAAAAATAAATGAATATATATATACACACACACATATATATATATCGGGGGAGGGGAAATCTGTCTGTAGGTGTGTTTGTGAAGTTGTAACCTAACTCTTCCAACATCGTTTTATCGATTTTGATGTAACTTGACACGTGAGTATAACTCATGTCTCGAAACCTCATGGCATACTCAGATCGTTGAAATAGTCAGCAATAGTTCCCTGGAAGGGATCCTTATATATAGCCAAGGCAAATAACCCATTCATTTTCCGAAATTATTTGGTATAAATCAAATTGAGTATGCTTATTTCTCAGTATTTGACCTATTTGAGTTATTTTCGTAATTTATCCAGTACAACGCTTAAACAAGCAAATAGTATTTTTCTAAACAATAAATCCACCTATATCGGTTAGTGACTTATTCACGAATATACCAACACTAGCGCCGCTGAGGGTAATATTCTCTGCGAACGCACAAAAGCTTTTTTCAGAATTATTTACTTTGAATTGTTATTATCTCATATCTGATTAGCCTGTTATTACGTAACATGCTTCCCGATTTTAGTATACATACCTTATTAGTATTTCCTTCTAAGTTCTCTATACTCTGGGACCGTATTAAATCCCTTTTAGGGGTTACTTTATTTGAATTCTTACTTCCGGGTAATTAATTTCATGTTATTACATAACTGACATTTGGGCATTCATAACTTATTGTGAATTCCTAAAAACAAAATCCTGTGTAAAACTGTTCGCTATTCTCTGTAAATGCACAAAAGCTGTTTTGTATTGTCATCGTAATAGCGAAACAATTATGAGAACGGAACCATAGGATAAACTCCGCTTTCCCAGGAATTACCGGTTATGTAATTCAGCTAGTATATATATATATATATATATATATATATATAATATATATATATATATATATATAATATATATATATATAGTGGGACTGACATAAAGTCCGTTCGGTTTATGTCGACACTGAGAGCTCCTTAAACACTTGTATAAATACTTCTTTTTGTTCCCCGCGCATGCCCGCTCGTCAGATACTTGACATATGTACGTGGTTCGACGGAAACATGCGACGAAACCGGTTGTATTTTGTGCGATGGGATCAGCCTGAAAATGGAGAACCAAACCGAACAATGTCGTCACCGCATGTTTGTGCCAGAAGTGGTTCTCAAAATTTCGATCGAAAAATTCTTTATTTCAATATGCACCTCACTTAAGTCGGCCAGTTGTTATTAACAGCGAACAAATAAAGTGTTTAGTCGACACCAACACAACGTTATACGACCCCGATGAGCGCAGATAATCATTGAATATCGAAATCAAGTGTTATAAGCCATCTACATCAACTTGCTTACGTCAGCAGGCTCGATGTTTGCGTCACACATCAATTGAGTGAGGCTAACCTTGCCAAATGGTTTACCATTTGCGATATGTTGTAGAAAGTTGGAAAAAAATTATCCGACTTTGAAGAGAATGGTGACAGTGGACGAAAAACGCGTCGTCTATGACAAGGTGAAGGGCACACGATGATGAATGAATTGTAGCGAACCTCCACAAACAACCTCCAAAGCAGGACTTGACACGAAGTAGGTTATGTTTCATTTAAGTGGAATTTGAAGGGGCAATCACTTTAAATGCGTACTATGATCAGCTGGATAAATTAAAATTTGTGATCCACTAGAAGAGTCCAGCACTTTTGAAACGTGAGGGCACTGTCATTCATCACGACTGCGCCAAGCCACACCTTTACTGACGCGGTAGAAAATACTGGGGGTTGGTTAGGAAGTTTGATAATATTCGTCCAACCTTGTCCCTTCAGATTTTCTTCTGTGTTAGTTTCTTTAAAATTTATTGAATTTTACAGACCTTTAGGTCTGTCTAATCAAAAAATGTTCTGAAGAGGATGCAACAATTCATCAGGAAGATATTTCCACCAGTTAAGGACTGGAACTTCTGTGAGCTGGAAATAATGATTCTTCCCACAAGATGGTAGAAGATATTGGAACAAGACTTTGATTATACGATTCATTGAATATACGGCTTTGTGTTTAAAACTTGTCTTATTTTCGCTTAAATAAACCGAACAGACTTCTAGGCTTACACAGTTCATGTACACACACACATACACACACATAATATATTAGGTGCATCTATATATATCGTTTTTGTATTTGGTTTGCAAGATTCTTTATGTGAATTCGTGTGTTGGAGCATATTTTATTGTCTGGGGAAAGTCATTCTCTTTCAGAGATTATTCTCTCTCCAAAGCACTGCCGTAGCAACTGCATTGTTTCTCTTGCGGTATGAGCAGTTGCCCCATCTTACTGGAACCATGTGTGAGGTCTACTCTGAATGGCCTTCACGTTCACCGGTTCGATTTCCCCTCGTTTTCATTGCGTCTTGCAACCTTTTCAGTAGTCGTTGACTCTGTCCATTATCAGAGCTGCGTTCCTTTTGTTTTTTGCGCAATTGTGTGCATCAATGTGCATGTGTATACACATGTGTATGTATGTTATTATGTATGTATCTATGTATGTATGTGTGTGTATGCATGTATGTGTCTGAGTATGCATATATTTATGTATGCGTGTGCGTACGTTTGTATGTATGTATTCTGCACATTTATGCGTTTCTGTTCAATGCTATTGATGTTGTTGTTTTAGTTTCGTATGTTTGCGTCCTAACCTCTATCTTATTTTTAGGAACGCTTTTTCAGTCTCAGATAGACAATCAATTTTTCTGACCCTCTTACATGTAGCGAATTTCGTTGGTAACTCTAAAGCAAGAGGCAACGAAAATTTTAGAAAAAATCAATAAGTAAATGAGTGGAAATCGAACCGGTGAGTGTGTTAAATAATAAGGTCCTGAATGTGAATGATTCTCCCAGACACAATATAAAGTAATATAATACAATATAACATAATAATGATATAATACAATATAATACATATACATATATACATTATTATGGCTGCCCCCTCGTTATTGAGTATGGCCATTGCACCAAGCTTAAATGTTACTGATGCTGTGATACATACATACATACATACATACAAACATACATACATACATACACACATACACATATATATATATAGATACATAGATACATACATACATACATAAACGATTTAAAAGAGCAAAAGAAATTACGCATTTCAAAATACAGACCACTAAACAAAATAAAGTAGGAACAAATTGCAAATCAATTGTTATAAAGTTTTAAATGCCCAATTAAGATGAATATGTAAAACAGGCGCAGGAGTGGCTGTGTTGTAAGTAGCTTGCTTACCAAACACATGGTTCCGAGTTCTGTCCCACTGCGTGGTACCTTGAGCAAGTGTCTTGTATTATAGCCTTGAGCCGACCAAAGCCTTGTGAGTGGATTTGGCAGATGGAAACTGAAAGAAGCCTGTCGTGTATATATATACATATATATATGTGTGTGTGTGTGTGTGTGCATATGTTTGTGTGTCTGTGTTTGTCCCCCCCAGCATCGCTTGACAACCGATGCTGGTGTGTTTACGTCCCCGTAACTTAGCGGTTCGGCAAAAGAGACCGATAGAATAAGTACTGGGCTTACAAAGAATTAGTCTTGTTGTCGATTTGCTCGACTAAAGGCGGTGCTCCAGCATGGCCGCTGTCAAATGCCTGAAACAAGTAAAAGAGGATATTTTGCTTGACACTTTAACGTCTGTATGACCTGAAAAATTGTATTATACATACGTTATATATAAGTGCATGTTGATGATATGTTCTGGACCACTTTTAGGATTTCATTTGTTCAAATCTTTCTGTTTACATTAACAGAGACTGGAAAAGAATGCCTTTGATATATAATTTCATAAAGGCGGCGAAGTGTCAGAAATGTTAGCCCGTCGGTTAAAACGTTTGGTGTCAATTCTGCCCTTAATTTCAAGCCGTGTGAAGGGGAAAAATATGAAATTTAGTATGTAGCTTTAAATAATTAATTGTCATAAGCGGGCGCACACTTACATACACACCCAGGTGTTCCAATTTTATACCGTTGTTTCGAATAGCGTTTCATTTATTTTCAATCTGCGCCATTTTCTTCTATCAAAAGGAACTACTATTTTGTAATATTTGGCCGTGTTTAACATTCATACATTTGAATATAACTGGTCCTGTGTAGTAGCTGCTGGCGTATCAGAATCTAAATGTTTGCAAATAAATGAAAGAGTGTAAAAGTCTATAGATTATATTCTACTCCAGTAAATCCATTATTCACGAATGATTCGTCTCATAAAGTTTTTTCTCAAAATATTTTGGTTTCAAATGTAGATTATTTTAAAATTCTGGTTGCGATTATTCTGTTATGACGTCGTTTATTACTGATAAGACGGAGACAAACAACCAAAGTATATATATATATATATATATATATATATATATATATATATATATAAACGAATGTTCAACAGATAGATTTCTAATAAATCTATGACAATAAAAAAAAAAGGAAAACAACTAATGGCTAACCGTTTTATGAAGGAAGTGTCTGCAAAACATGGTTTAAATAATCTTAACTCGGAAACCTAAATATACATATGAATCTAGTGTCAGCATTTTCGAATACGATATAGCTTTTGCTTTAAAAATATATAATTATATAATTTTCCTACAATCGTATAATTTTATCTATCGGGTCATAACAATTGACATAACCTCACCATAAAATAATAAGGATATACAATAAAGAAACAAAAAAAACCCCAAAAAAACAGCAGGGTTAAAAAGAAAATTATTGTTTTTTTTGTCCTGCAATCTGATACGTAATTTTGGCTGGCGAGTATATAATATGATATGCAACGCACCATTGTTTACGTCCAAATTTGTTTACATTATTAATTTGTAAGCATCTAGTTTAAGCTATTTTCGTAATTGGAATAAACAAAACGGCAGAAGATAGTATCTGGAATAGCAAGATATGCTATTTAGATCGGAACTAACAAAGCATAACTCAATACATTTTGCCGAAAGCTTTATGTATAAATACATTCATAGACAAGCATATGCACGTAAGCATGCATACATGTATGTATGTATGCATGTATGCATGTATGTATGTATAAACAAATATGCATATATTTACGAAGGCATACATATGTGTATATATGTCTGTATGCATATCTATCTATCTATCTATCTATCTATCTATCTATCTATCTATCTATCTATATATATATATATATTATATATATATATATATTATATATGTATATATATATATATATAATATATATATATAATATATATATATATATATATATATATCATGTATGTATATGTATTTACACGTTTACACTAAAGCACACAAACGCATACATAATTATTTCTTTTTTATTATTTTTATTTTTGATGTTCCACTAAAAGCATTTATTTACTTTACCTTCTTGATCTTAAAAAAATATCTCATTTCGATTCACTTTCTCAATGTTCCCTAGTGGAATGCAACCGATATCTACATACTCATTCCATGATATGTCTTGCTGACATCATTCTGTGCTACTATTTCAAGATTCTGTTCTTAACAGTATTCTATATTTAATGAAATATTCCAATTGATTCTAGACTCACTTTGGTGCCAGAGCGAGAAAGAGGCATTCCTTTTCACTAATCTGAGTATGGTTTTAGCAACTCTACCTTTATATTTTTAAGCCTTGTTGTCTTCTTGTTTTCGAAGCCCTGAATAAAAACGGTGACTTTTCTGGTACGAGTGTCCTTATCTGTTATCTGTACGTCACCCTCCAGAAACTGGGTGAAATTCAAAGCCACCTTTGCAGTATCATAAGCTACTGGGCGAACGAGTGCACTGGGACTAATACACTGTATTTAATGACAGCAAACCACAGTATAAATAGACCTGAATTGGATCCCTATGCTCCTGATGAGTCTGGGAAACTGCTGAGTGTGCCCAAGCCCTGACACGGTACTGGTGATATGAAGGAAGTCGACAGGGTCTACAATGTTCCACATTTCTTAGAAATGTTCCACTCACTTGGTTGATTGCTCTTTATTCGTTACCAGCGTATAGCCATCCTTATTCATAATTGAAATGCAAGAAACCGTTCTTGTTCTTGTCAGGCCGTTTATAAGTCTGTACAGATATTCGGTGTCATTTCTCACTGCTACTTCTGCTTCCTAGATATTTTCCTAGAACCATATCTCCCTATCTATCCTGAAATTTCTTTTCACATACTTACTGATATGTTTATAACTTTGTTTGTTTCTATGTACGTGTGCCCTTCATTTAGTCCCCTTTGGTTTATTCTTCTTTCACATATTGTATGTCACTGTGGAGATCCCTGGTTACTGGCTGTTACTTCCCTGATCGTTGTGTTGCTGATCGGCCATGTGCTATGCATTCACAGCACATGACGACACAATTGATTCTTAGTGGAGGTAATTTAGCTTTACATACGATACTGCGAAAAAATATGAGTATCAAATGCGTTTCCTTTATCAATGAAACGGTAAAGTTTTGCCTGCAGAAATAAACATTTAACATTCTAGATTGCCTTTTATACGGTTCTGCTCTGGAAGAAGACGACATGCCGATGGCTTTGCAGGTCCTCGCAGTTTCCTTAAAACTCCAGTTAGAGAGATGCTCGTATCTGTTTCATAACATATATTTGAGTATTTCTTTCTTATATGCACAGGCATAGATGTGTAATTAACAACTTTGCTTCGCAATAACATGGTTTCAGTTTTGGTTTGACAGCGGGGCGTCTTCGCAAAATATCTTCTGCAATAGGCTACTCGATCCGACCAATACACTGTGAGTAATTTGTTTACGGAAAAGATGTAAGCCCAGCTCAATTCTGCTTGACAAATAGTGTCAGCACTTACCGGCAAGCAAAAAGGAAAGATACAATAAGTACAATATAGTACACTAAGTACTATATTCAATTTGTTCGACTAAAACTTTCAGGGCGTCGATCTAGTACGACCACAGCAACGCTAGTTTGCTGCATACCACCTGAAGAGATTTCATGGAACACTACAGTAATCCATCGACTATCGCGGGTGTTACATTCCGAAACCCCCCAAAGAAATGATTAAAACGTAAAAAACATAAATACCTATCGGCCGCAGAAACCCGGATATACTGAGGAGACCGCGTCATAAATTTACATATATTAGTCAGAAAAATTCGCGATGTACTCAGTGCACGATAGGTGAACCGCGATTTGGCGAGGGATTACTGTTTTTGATTCTTCGAATCCCTGCGTATACATATATCTATACAAGCATATACATATGCATGTACATACATACATACATAACAAAAATCCTTGGATAGAAATTATAAGCATTTAACGCATCGCTACCGGTGTTTCCACGAATCAGGTGTCTCTTAATATCACATTCCGTATTCCTGATTACAGTGCAGTCCGTAGTATCGGGGCATGGGACTGATCATCTTCATGGATTCATTTCTTCGGGCGATATAACATTAGTGGAAGTTTGATAGAGGGATGCTTACCCTTTTGACCAGTGCGAAAGGTTGGTGTTTGGTTATGTGCGTATTTCTGAGTGTATTTGGTAGGGAGGGGAGGAAGGTGATGGAAACATAGGAATGAATGGTAGTTATACGTAGATAGAGGTGTGTGTGGTGACGTCGGACTTATTTTGCTATCACCACACACACACACACACACACACACACATATTTAAATGTACATATATATGCATGTATTACAATTCTATATTTAAGAGTTCGATTCCAGGCAATGACCTGAATAATAATAATAATAATAATAGTAATAATAATATAATAATAATAATAATAATAATAATAATAATAATAATAATAATAATAATAATAATAATAAGAAGAAGAAGAAGAAGAAGAAGAAGAAGAAGAAGAAGAAGAAGGAGGAGGAGGAGAAGAAGAAGAAGAAGAAGAAGAAGAAGAAGAAGAAGAAGAAGAAGAAGAAGAAGAAGAAGAAGAAGAACATCGAAATATACCTTAGGAATAAGAACCCAGGTCCGAAATTTCTCCAAGACACCTGATGAAGGCTGGAGGGTATAACAGCCAAAACGTTGTATTAGCAACAAACAAGATGAGGACAAATATCCGTCAAATGTAAATAAGGCAAATAATATATGCATGTATATGTGTATCTATCTATCTATCGTTTTATTTTCCCGATCCCTTTTGATCGGAATCTCCCACCCCACTTTTTCACGATCCCTTTTGATCGGAATTCGCCCCTCCCTTTTTTTCTCTTTCCTTGTTCCCAAAAAGAAAAGCTTTACTTTGTATTTTGTCCCTTCTGTGTCTAGCCCTGCGTGGCCAATAAAGAAATCAATCTATCTATCTATCTATCTATCTATCTATCTATCTATCTATCTATCTATCTATCTATCTATCTATCTATCTATCTATCTATCTATCTATCTATCTATCCACTAAAAAACACTCGTATAAGCATCTGACCAAACATGTTCCATCCGTTATTTTCCCATTCTTTCTATATCCAAATCAAAATCGCCTCATGCGAATATGAGACATATTCGTATGAATGGTTGTGAAAGATTTGATTGTTGTTTCTACCAGGTCGAGTGACCATATACAGGTCTCCTCGTTGGCTTGCGATTTATCGGTTGATTTGTTTAATATATCTTTTAGTATAATTTTGTATAACCGAGTTAGGATTGCTTAACTGTTTCTATGTTCCTTGCATAATAGTATCGATTTTTCCATGTTTTTAATCTTGTATTATTCTCATACCCGGTTAGTCGAGAGACGGAGTGTAATTTTATAATGTTTCGTTAGCCATTGGGTATTGGGAATACAGATTGTGGAAAAAAAATTTCTGAGATAAGGCAACAAAAATGTAGGCTCTGTGTCTCCTTTCTTGAATTACTACATATAGATAAACTCTCTAGTGGTATCATAGCATGGTGTGCGATGTTACCACAACGAAATACCTATAGAAATGCATACCTGCATGATTAATTGTGTGCAATGCAAAAGTTATGCATACTTACGCTCAAATGCACACATATGCTTGTGTGTACAAACACAGCGTATGTATTATGTATGAATACATGTGTTTATGTATAAACTATAAGAACCTATATTAGCACGTAATTTTATATTTCTTTCCTTCTTTATTTCTTTCTTTCTTTCTTTCTTAATTTTTATTTATTTATGTCTTAAATAATAGTTATATCTGACTTGGCTATGTATATGGCAGAATTTTATTAACAGATATGTAAATAATGTTGAAAAACATAGATTATTTAAAATTATATTGAATATTCTGGTCATGATGTTTTTTTTTTCCTTTCATTTCAGAGTGGCCTTGCAACGCAATCTTAACGAAAAATAACGGAGAATTCGCCACTCCAAACTGGCCAAACAATTACCCAGCTAACACTGACTGTAGGTGGATCATCAAAGGCCCCATTCATGCTTATATTACTTTACGTTTTACGAAAATTGAGCTTGAGAATCATGGTCTCGGATTGTGCAATAACCGACTGGACAGCATACACGTTTATGACGGAGAAACTACCGATTCGGAAAGAATTGCCACGCTGTGCGGATCTAGAGTACCGGCAACTTATGCTTCTACTTCAAATGTTCTGTTAATTGTTTTTAAATCAGACGAACGGGTGGAGTTAAGCGGTTTCCATGCCACCTATCGTTTTATTTTCCCCACCATCCGAACAACTGCATCACCATTTCAAAAGGAGAAAATCACCGAAAATCCACCAGTATCTTCGAATAACGTACCCTACACTACAACGTTTGTTCCCTCGGGATTACCTGATACACTTTTGACATCTCAACAAAATATGAGTCGCTCCAAATCAATATCGACGACATCAGCTGCTACTACACCCCCAGTTTCTTCGGAAAAATCTTTGACTGCAGCTTACGGCGAACCAACTAAATTTCCACTATATGCTGAAAGTGAAAAATTCGTCAGTCAAGTCATTCAGACGACTAGACACGTAATGGATATAAATGGTAAGTGACGTCTGATTCTTAATTTCTTCTCCTTTCAGCATTTAGATAACCAAACAGGATAGAGATTTAACGTCCGACTTTAAAATCTAAACATAAAGGAGAAATTCCCTTCATAATGTCTATTGTAAAATAATCGTCTTACTGAACAGTTACACAAAGC
>NC_042997.1:47303639-47326139 GCF_006345805.1 Octopus sinensis | reverse complement strand
AAATTTGTCTGACGGCGCCCACAGTCAATTTTAGTGGACTAGATGAACGTAAATTTGTTTTGACTAAAAACATAATCCGTCTCCATCACCATATGTTGAATCTCAATTTTATGAAGTTTATCCGAAGTTGAAGTTCTAATCCCCTCTAGTATTGTGATTTATTTACCACACAAACAGGCGTCGGTTTGACCGGGACTCAAGTGTCTCAAACAACATGTCATGGCAACATACCACATCCTATCCACAGCTAAGAATATAGCTTCTAAAGCTTTTGCTTATTCATTTTTAAATAACTACTCTAACATGTGTTTATTGTACATGTTTTGTTTCACTTGCGTATGAAAATGGAATCAATAATCTATCAGACTTTAGCGTTGAGTCGATTATTCCGATATATGAGAAAAGGAATATTGGTAATATTGATCACGTTTCCATCCATCCAATGTAAACGTACGTTTCCGAAGTGAAAACCAATAACAGTCTTGTCAATCTTATTCTCTTTTGTCCTGGGGGTGGGGACTGTAACCCCCTAGGATTTCCGTTTTCTCATAACTATAAAACATCAGTTTAATACAGAATACTAAAACGGTTCTTATAAAGTTATTGTATTAAAATACATATATGAATTCACTGTAGCGTCATTTATTCCAACTCTTTACATTCTGAGATCAAATCCTGTTGAGTTCAACTTGGTTTTGATCCTTTCAAGGTGGGTTAAATATAGTACTAAACAAAAGGTGGGGCTGATATAGTCGATTTGACGCCTTTCCTTTCAGTTTGCAGGCCATATGCCAAAATTAGAAAGAATAAATTTACTGATGTCTCTCAATTGGCCCTGTCCATAATACTGAAGGGCTACATAAAATATATAGAATGAATTTGCCTTATAAAGAAATATGTGTATAAGAACGTACGTCTCATAATTTGTAATACAGTCTAAAGCAATGATGTATCAAATATATTATTAGACATTAAGTTATAATATGTAGCTCGTTAATCGAAGAAAATATGAAGATATGAAGTATTGGAAAGTTATTCCAAAGACAGTTAATCAGAAGAATCACATTATTCATAATTTCGGAAACATTAAAATATATTGTGTTGAAATATCAATAAATAAATAAATAAATAACTAAAACAAAAAGTGTGTGTAACAATGCAAAAATTTCAAAATACAATATCAAAATACAGTATTTTCGTATAATGAAATCAGATATGATATAGATTTTGAGTGAAATATATTTTATATAAATATCATTTTATATAAAAATAAAAGTATAGTGACTCTATAAATTTCACAAAATACAGGCATATATACATGCACACGCATACATATATACTCACATACATGCATGCATATAAAGATATATATATGTATATATATATATATATATATTAGTCAATTTAGGGTAGCAAAAAATTCAATAGAAATTTATCGCTACCAGCGGCCTGGTGGAAAAGAGAAAATAGTCAACGACTAAATATATATATAACAATTTAGGAGTGACCCTAACAGGTCATTCGTCCACCAGAAAGAGCAGCCATAACTCACACCGCCAAGTAGTAGTAATTCAGAAATTAGGTGAAAATTTAAAAACATTTACCCCAATTCATCTTTTAGACGTTGCAACGTTTCTGTGTCATTAATGATTAAATTAGCTTAATTAAATTAAATTAAGCCAATCTACCATAGGTTACACTTCATCAGTAAAAAACCTGGGAGAGACAAATATACACGAGGCGTCTGTATCGATGCCTACGGAATATAGTCTTAAAATTTTCAAGACTGACGTATTCGCGCCAAACTTATCAGCAGTAAATATAAACTGCCGATTCAATCTCAGAATTATTCAGAAAATTATCAATTAGTCAATTTAGGGTAGCAAAAAATTCAATAGAAATTTATCGCTACCAGCGGCCTGGTGGAAAAGAGAAAATAGTCAACGACTAAATATATATATAACAATTTAGGAGTGACCCTAACAGGTCATTCGTCCACCAGAAAGAGCAGCCATAACTCACACCGCCAAGTAGTAGTAATTCAGAAATTAGGTGAAAATTTAAAAACATTTACCCCAATTCATCTTTTAGACGTTGCAACGTTTCTGTGTCATAATGATTAAATTAGCTTAATTAAATTAAATTAAGCCAATCTACCATAGGTTACACTTCATCAGTAAAAAACCTGGAGAGACAAATGTGTGAGTTATGGCTGCTCTTTCTGGTGGACGAATGACCTGTTAGGGTCACTCCTAAATTGTTATATATATATATATATATATATATATCTGCATACGTGCATGTAAGCATGCGTTTCGTTTGTCTTTACGTTATGAGTTTAAATCCGGCGAGGTCACCTTTGCCTTTCATCCTTCGGAGGAGATAAGCTAATTACCAGCTGATTACCGGGGTTGATGTAATCGACTTACTCCTCCTCCCCTGAAATTGCAGGCCTAGTACCAAAATTTGATACCAATATTACCCAAAGCATTTACGCAAAAGATATAAACTCGAATGAAGCTTGATATGCGAGTGTCATTATGCGGGATTCACATGAAGACGACTGGAAAATGTAGCATAGTTCTCTTTTTCTTTCTAAATCGATTTCCTTTCTTTTCGTCTCTCTTTAAGAACTTCCTCAATGCTTAGTTTTACGACTATCCCCTTGAAAGTCAAGTATCCGAAACTAACCGCAAAGCACTGTCAATTGACCTTCGTTGTCCCTTTTTTTTACCTTTATCGTTTTCTCTCTCCCATTCTATTTTCCGTAATATATTTTACTCTTAGCTTCACGTTTTTTTTTTCCGCCTTTCTCTTTATTCATCACTCCATTAGTAATTCCCCTCTTTTACACCGTCTAGTTTATCGATAACTCTATATATCAAGAATATGTATCATGAATATGTGTTCTTCTACTACTACTACTGCATTTTCCTCTTTTGAAGATGTTTCTTGATACATGGCGAAACGCACGTATCAGTACTTTTATTTATTTGCTTTGTCTAATAGTCGGTCGATATTTTCACATCATTTATTCTATCTCAACCATTCGCCGAATTTTTAGTACAGCGGTAAATGTTAATTTGATCCAGAAATATGTATACATATATATGCATACATAGAAACACACACAGGCACTCACACTCACACACGCATGCACACACATATAAAACATAAATAATAAAAAGAATGGAGATTAACACATCGATAATTTACTTTACAGTTATTTACAGCATATTACCGTACCTACACGTGGGAGGTCTGTACCTTGGGTCCACCTCGAATTAAACAGTATGAAGAAAGAGTTGTTTAGTGTTCAGTAGATTGTGTTGCTATTAATAGGAACTTGACCTGAGGTTCAACCCTGCCGTAGTTGAAGGTGGAGCATGGTCTAAATAGGTCAAGTTTTTTTTTGCAGTGTTCTAAAGGAGTAAGGGGGAGGAAAACTAAAGGTGGTAAGTTTAAAAACGAAGCACCTAACGACAAAAAAACTGTAGGGATTAAAAGGTTTGTACCCCATACAGAATTAAATAACCAGAATAGCAATGGAAGCATTAATGCGCTGCACCTTAGCAAGAGTGCAAACCACCACGGAAACTCATGCACTCTGACTGCTAATGGATACAATAATAAACGAGCTAACCATGAAAATAGAAGAGTACTATCGCTAAAAACTTGACTACACCTATAATCAACTATACCAAAAATATTCCTAATACTACGGAAATAATTCCAACCTCCCTAAATTGTTCTATACGGCGTCGAAAAGACACTTTCCTAGAAACAACAAAAACCTCAAAATTTTTCATAAATATAAGTTTCGACTGGTTTCCTCTATTAGCCATTATCTCGCACAATTTATAACCGCTCACAACGCAAGTAACATCAGTAACTTCCAGGAAGATAGTAATAAGCAGAATACAAATAATAGATTAACAGCAAATAGCAACAATATTAACAGAAGCGATGAAACCGTAATTAATCGCACTAGACCTCAGAGGAGTGATAATAATAGAATTGACAAACAAAGGGAAACAACTCTGAAAAACTCCCTCGTAACATAAGAAAGAGTACATGGAACAACCTAAAAATTGTAGTTCCCAAAATGAAATCATTTAGAGCATCGGAAATAGGTCGGTAAATATGGAAAATAATTCAGAAAAAATTTCGAGCGAAGCCAATGTCGCAAATAATAACAGAAATAACCAAACTAGTCCCTGTCCATTAAATTCTAAATATAAAACCAAAAACGTTGTTTACAGATGTAAAATTACCTCAGAGAATAGGGAATAGTTTTGCATTCGTGCAAGGCCACTTTTGTTAAACAAATGATCACTAATCATTTAAATTCATTTAAAAATAGGGAAAAATAAATAATACTGGCCAACGTAGGCTAATTTCGTCGCTTAAAGATAATAACAAAATCTATTCAGTTGATTGGGAAATAATTAGTTCTGTTAAACTTAGTAAGATAGGTGGGAAGAGATGTGGCTTACGCGTGGGGGAACTCTACCAAATTATCACTTCAAAATACCCATTAGTAAACACAAGACAGAAACGAGCACTAAAATGACTTCACGCACGCAAATAGACGTTTGGACAATTTAAATGAAAACGTTACACAATACACGATACTAATAAAGGAGTAACCAAAACCCCCAAAATGAATGAAAGCTAACTAAATACTTCTATGTAGACAATGTACTCAGTGCAACAGACAGCACACAGAACCATTAGGAAATACTAAGAACACTGCAAAAAACAAAGAAAAAACAACCTTGACCTGTTTAAGACCATGCGTCCCCCTACAACTACGGCAGGGATAAACTCCTGATAATAGTAACACACTTACCTTCTACTGAACACTAAACAACAAGCTCTTTCTTCATTCAGTTTAACAGGAAGCGGACCTAAGCTACAGACCCTGATGAAGCTGCACTGAAAATATTGCAAGATTGAATTTGCAACATTGTACAGTCTCTGCAGTCGAAAAACATGCAGGTCATGATAATATGTTGTAAATAACTGCAAAATGAATTATCGATGTGCAAATCTCCATTCCCCTTATTATTAATGTTATTTTACACTCTACAGAAGCTTTGCAGCCCTGAGTAGGGAACTCGGAATTACCCAACGAGAATATTTACCAATGTTTAACAACTTATTGTAGGCACTGGCATCGAATACGGGCTGTTATGGTAGCTGGAATTTGGAAGCAAACTCAATCCGCCTGAATAATATATCCCTGCAAACTCACATGTATATAAATTATAGACTCTCCTGTTGTTAAAGGACGGATGAAAGTTCGGCAGTTTCTTCCTGAATAACCCCAGAGATGTTTTGTCTATAGTGATCAACCATGCACGTAAGCTCACTCTATCCGTGAAATCTACATTGCCGTACAAGTGCAGAATTGTGTCTTGCGTCAGATGTCTACATCATCTCAGAGTATCGTGGAATGAAGAGACCATGCAGCGTAGTCTCAGTGAAAATATGTTACTCCGAGTTTTAGATAAACATCAATGGCTGTTCCTATAGAATTAGATGAAATATTTACTACCACAAGCGTATTTCGACCTGATTGCAACTAAAACATTGCTAGATAATGATAATGTATTTACGAACGTCAACATTTCAATTTCAAATTTGATCTTATTTATATTCGAACACAGAGCACAGAGAGTCGGATGAAACATTACTATCTATACGACTTCTTTAATGACTTGACCAATTCACCATTTTTATGGATATATAAACATTCGTCGGTCTCGAAATACTATCGATCTGTGCCTGGATAATTTTGTCTCAGCTACTGATGGTTGTCCAACGTCTGCTAAGGTTGCCCACACCCACACAGTCTTCCCACTGACGTTACTGAGTTTTCCTTTCTTCGAGAGCGCTTCACTCCATTGTGTAATACTTGACTCCAGCGTAGGCGATGTTTTGTGTGATGAGTACTATGAAACGGGATGCCGGTTTTATAAAAGAGAAACGATATATTTCTGGAATTTTTTATGATACCACTGAACATTTACGGATGTTAATCTTACTTCCTTTTGCTGGCTAAATGGATGGGAGCAACTTCAAGATCCTTACCCAATGCCATAACTCCTCTCAATCACAAGCAATCGAATCCACAAACATGCACACAAGCCAAATTATTTTCATTTATGACATACTAAATAAATAATTCTCGTAATCTGTTAAATGTTTATAGGCTACTATCAATAATGTATGACTTAATGGCGTCATTGAAACAATATTTATATAGATATATAAATATATATTTTAGATAACCTAGTATAATAAATAAATATCTCATTTTGCAATGTGGATACAATTTTTTTCTCCGAGCTAGTAATAATGATTTTATTTGAAGTTGGGATGTAATACACGCAGTCTGTCTTTATTAACGATATCCAACGAAGTAATTGCGATGCATTGCTTTAATATAATATTATTAATTCAAAACGAGGAGGTTAGATATATTTGTGCGCTGACGAGCCAAATACTTTATTCCAGTTTCTTCAAATGTTAAAACGTAGTGTAAAGGCTCCGAGACTGCCTGCCTCTTTAACATCAAGTTATTGCGTTAGTAGCCCTGCTAAAAAAATGCGTCATGCACGGAGAAGTATCCACCCAGCAGTGAAATGTTTTATCCTAAATTTCCCATTTTATAAATGTGGTGAAGTGGTCGGGTCGTTAAAGTGTTGAATAGCTTGCCCAGTAATATTTAATATCGAACCCTGTGGGAACTTGCTTTCATATTTTCGTACTTAAATTATAAAGTTATTCAGTAGTAAACATTAATAAATATAAATCTAATTACTCGATCAATCATAATTCTACTTTGTCTGGAGACAAGCACAACGATCTTACTCGCGGCGGAACTGTACTTTAGTAACCGTTCTTTGTACTAAAGTTTGCGAAAATTTGACTTCAGTATGAATTTGTGTAACGTTCTCTTATTTAATACATCGCTAGTAGCACATAGTGAGGTGTATAATCAACTAAATCAACTCAGTGTATAAATGGTTGTATTCATCGAACCTGAAAAGCAAAGTCGGCCATGAGAGAATATTGTTTCTGAACCGAAAATGATTTACAATACTATTGAAGGATTTTTCCATAATACTATAAAAATACAACGTAATATGATATAATATATTATGACTTAATACAATATGAAATGATATAATATTATATATATATATATATATATATTATATATATATATATGTGTGTGTGTGTGTGTGTGTGTGTATTTATATATATATATATATGTGTATATATATATATATATATATATAAATATATATATATAAGGGGGCACGAGTCTTGTGATATACTTTTTACTCCCAATATGGTTAGGACGATTAGTTGGAAACAAGATTCACAACTGACTCAACTTTTCTATAGAGACTACTCAAATATACACAAACACACACCTTGTGCATAAAGACATCAGATACAAATCTTACGTGATGAAAAAACAAAAGAAAAGAAAACCGTTTAATCAGATCCAAAAGACTTTTGAACAAAACTTGGAAGTCCATCAGAAGATGGTGTGTTTTGGTTTTTTTCTCGGATGGCAAAAAATTTGACCAAGACCAGAAAACTAACTGAAGAAATGGCAGATGGCTATGTGCTGACCATTCTGAGGTTCCAGCAGTAATACACAACATTTCCTGCATGTGTCATAGTTTTGGGTGTTGTAAGCAATAAAGAACATGTGATGCCACCTCACTTTTTTCCACACAAGGCCTTAGGGTGAATGCTGCTGCTTATACTGAGGTTCTGGATAAAGTTCTTAAGCTTTGGATCAACAGTGTATGCAATGGAACGCCTTATGCCTTTCAAAAAGATTCTGCACCATCAGATAAGGCTCAAATCACAGAAGAAGGGATGGCCGACAATTTGCATGATCAAATTACCCCCAACATTTGGCTTTGTTATTCTCCTCCTAATTCTCATACTATGTATGAAGCATCGTTGAAAAAGATGTTGCCATAGTTCGAATGATGTCCGATAAGAACACCGACCATTAAATCTGGGCTTGTAAACGATTTCGACACCGCATAGAGGTAGTTACTGATGCTTACGGTGGTTTTATTGAATGAAATTATTAAATTGATACTTTAGTTTTGTATTTATGTTATTTTTATAAAAATACATTTTCTGTTATTATATAAGCTTTTTTTAAAGCCATAAATCTGTCCTCAAATACCATATGTACCCTCTGTGTGTGTGTGTGTAAATACAATGTGTTTCTGCACAGATTCGTTCTTCTAAATTGTACTTAGAAGTAATGATCACCTTGAAAACTTATTAGAACATACGTTTACTGGGGCATAAAAGTTGTTATATATCGTAATCTTTTCACTGTATTTATGATGGCATGAGACAAAAACGTACACTTTTAACTTAGGGTGGAGAGACATGAGAAATGATTTTTCCCCTGAAAGCACATGTTCGGCGATTTGTGGGTGTGTAGCTTAGTGATCACGGTGATGCACTCACTATCGCGAGATCGTGGTTTCAATTCCAGGACCAGTGCCGCGTTGTGTTTTTGAGCAAAACACTTCATGTAGCGTTGGTTTGCTCTCACATTGGTATCTGACTTGTGACACACCGTACACCCGTATAGGCAATGTCAATTTGATGTTGGGTGTAAGTTTACATACAGCACAAACAGTTAATCACTATAAACAGATTGTAAAGGCTGTTGAGCAAGAAATTGTAGAATCGTATTTCCCAGACTTGAGAGGCTACCATTAAATTAAATAATTCTGCCTACTGTATCTTTACACCACCTACAGTCTATTTACACCACCTACTGTATACATTACACCACCTACAGTATATTTACACTGAAACCGATATACTTGGGTAAAACTTATTCACACAAATGTTTATATAAGAAGACTCATACATGCATAGAAACTCATACAGATACACACACTTAAAACTGAAAAATTCGCATTTGTCCTTCCAAATGTATAGTGAAAAGAAACTCACCAAAAGATTGTGCAGTGTTACCGAACCTGAAAGCACATACTAGTGAGGCTAACTTCTTGATACTATACTTATACCTACCTAATATTTATTTTCATCTCTGTATATATATATGTGTGTGTGTGTGTATATATATATATATATATATATATATATGCAGCGTTTGTGAATTATTAATAACGTATGTTGAGTGAGTGTGTATTGATCACCAGGTCTAACGTTGGTCGGTTTTACATAGTCTCATTTGTTAATTCTTAGGAAATTAAAATCAGAAATGTCAATAGCCGTCGATTACTGTAATCTATAGAATCTCGTGCTTCAATTAGTTTACACCATCATTACTCCGATTATTAAACAATTTATACTGGTATACATTTTACTGATACGCCAGCTGATCATATAAATTAGATACGGCTTGACTGGTCTCTGCAAAGTTGATATCCACTAATAAACTAAGAGCTAGTAAATTGGTTTGTCTCCATAGGAAATTGAGACAATTAAGCTTTGTGATTTTGTAACTTGTTTGAAATATTGGAGCGAATCGTCTCTTAGATTTCTGATATCCAGTCGTTTATCATAATTGTGAATATTTATTTTATCAATATTCTTTAGCTAGAAACACCCTGCATACCAAAAGCCGTGAACAGAATTCACATTTCGATTTCAGTTCCTCATTCGAAAGAACTATACGCTTTTAGCTTTTGAAGTAACTTGTCCAATGATAGCCAAAGCAGGCAGTTGTACACCTAAGAACAATTTTATTGGTTAATGAAACATTTTAAATTTCAACAAATAATTATATGTAATTAGGTATATAGGAGAAAACAATGTTACAGAGGAGGTTAATTTACTTTCCTTATACCTAACGCATTGCCATAGCCCGCAATCTGCTTATGTGCGTATATTTATTACACAATTGGTTATTGTGCTCATATTTTTTAATGATCAACTGATTAATTACTTAGTTAATTGATCAATCAGTCAGTGATATATGGATTATGAGTTATACTAGTAAATTAATGATGTTTTTTCAAGTTGACAGATAGGTAAGTTGAAGTCTATGATGTCCAAAATATTAGACTCCAAAACCCAAATGCTAACGTCAACTAATTATCTTAGTGCCTCCATGGATATGCTATCATACAACAATTTTACCGAAGAAATAGCAATGAACTGGATTCATTAGGAAACTTTGTTTTGTCATGAACATTGACATTGCTCTTGATTCACTCTGCACTTTGTACACGAATTTGTACTGGAACCTATTTAATTAATACAACTTGTAGATTACACCTTTGCTTACATATAGTTAATGCACATCCCGTTTTTATTGATGACATAAAAGGTACGTAATTTTTATCAGTACTGTTAAAACCAACATATCTTTTACAGACAAATTGCTCAAATTTCCTATCATAATATATAAATTGAATAAATTCCATACTTTAATGCATAAATTATAATTAGACGTATTAACTCATTTTAATTACACACGATACTAAATGTGGAGAGAAAGGAAATATGAAGAGGTCCATAATATTATCATGTTTTTGCCTTCTGCAATTTCAGTTGCAACGATATAAAATGAAAAATTTAAGGAATTAACTATCCAGTGATCAACGAAAGAGTATAAAATTTCAAGAGAGTTTAAAAAAGATCTATTAACGTAAATGTTATGAATTAGAAATTAGTTTAAGCTACAAAGTAAACCCAAGCAAAATACGTGAGTGCATTAATAAATCTATAATCTGGTTTTTTTTTAATTCGATTCTAAGATAAACAGAATGAAAGATAAAACCTCTCAGGATAATAATGTACACATAATTTAAATGACGTTCGAAAGTATCATGGCAGTGCACAAATATAGGATATAAAATGTTGGGAGTGAAAACTTCATAAATGAAAATTTACTGAAAGAGGTTATGTATTAATTAGAAAATTATATATTTAATCACCTCATCCATATCTAAGTTAGTTGCCTAATCGAGTGAATCAAATAAAGATTGTAGCAAATATATATAATTCTGCGAAATTTGATACAGATAGCAGTTTCAAAATGGTTTAATATATTAAAAGCTGTGACAACTATAATTAGATCGAAATGCAATGATATATGAGGAGTCATTAATAACTAAATGCAAAACTTGTCATAAGAACCACGGAGGTGCTACTCTCAAAAGACGTCAAATTAATTGGTAAAGCGTATGTTGCTGATACCAACAGAGCCTCACAAACATACAAAAGCATATATTATATACATAATCAAATACATTCATACATACAAATACACACACACACACACTAATGCATAGGTGTATGAAAATATATATTATACATACATACATGTATGTATATATATATACATATATATATATATATATATATATATATATTATATATATATATATATATATATATATATATATACATATATATATATATATATATATATATAGTGAGCGGTGTTCCGCAGGGCACTGTTCTGGGACCACTACTGTTCATAATGGCCCTCTCAGACATGCCCTCAGCCACGCAGAGAGCCACGATCACAAGTTATGCAGATGATACAAAAGTTTCACAGGCAATACAGAACCCTGAGGACACTAAACACCTGCAATGTGAGCTGGACGAAATATACAAGTGGGCTGAAAAGAATAGCATGCAGTTCAATGCTGGAAAGTTTCAGGCTTTATACTATCAGCATGCAAAACTGAATGCAATACCCAATGAATACACTGGACCGGAGGGATTGCAATCCCAGAGGCACAATCAGTGCGTGACCTGGGTATTCACATGAGTGATGACGCGACCTTTCATGTACATGTTGCTAAACTGACAATGAAATGTAGACGGCTGGCTGGATGGATTCTTAGAACCTTTAGAACAAGAGAACAAGAAACCATGATGGTCCTCTGGAAGACACTTGTCCTAAGCCACTTTGACTATTGCTCTCAGCTATGGTCACCATCCAGTGTCAAGTTGATCACAGAACTTGAGGCGATCCAACGAAGCTACACAAAGAAGATAGCCTCTATGCAGAATGTAAGCTACTGGGAAAGACTCAAGAGATTAAAATTATATTCCCTGGAGCGTAGGCGGGAAAGATATGCCATAATATACATCTGGAAGATCCTGGAGGGAAGTGTCCTGAACTTTGGCATCGAGAGTTACGCAAATGCCAGAACTGGGCGCCACTGCGTGGTGCCTAGGACTCCAAACCTGCCATCAAGATGTAGGACAAGATTCTGTGATAGCCTGGGCTTCCGAGGCCCACAGCTCTTCAATATCCTCCCGAAGAACCTGAGAGACCTGCATGGGGTGGATACAAATGTCTTTAAAATGAAGCTGGATCTCTTCCTGTCAGGTGTCCCAGATGAACCAACTTCATGGCAGGAGGGGCAGATGAGGGCAGCTGCATCGAACTCTCTCATGCACCAAATAGCAGTTGCTAGAAAGCCTCCATGAAGTGAAACCAAGTAGCAACACCAAATGGCGGTGCCCCAGCATGGCCACAGCTCATAAGCTGAAACTAGAATCAATCAATCAATCAATCAATCATATATATATATATATACACCTGTAAATGTAATATGTGACAATTATTCGGTAGCCATAATAAAACTCCAAGTTTCGGATTTAGGGGTGGAGATCCACGCCGCCATCTCTTCAGTTATCCAGTTATCGGAAAAAAGGCTATGAAAAATTACCGTTAAACAAAGGGAAATTACTGTGTGATTGACCGTCATCAAGACAAAATAGCTATTTGAATGACCTCTAAGTGAGGGGGAGTAAAAGTAGGGTGTTAAAAAGTTCATTGTATTCGCGTATGCGCGCATGTCCATACCTACACATGTGCGCCCGCACACTCACATATATGCGCCTATAAGTAAACACTCATCCATCCTCACTTGAAACATACACATTCTCACCACATTATTCGCCCAAAAATATATATACAATCTCGCACACACACGCGCGCACCAAAAAGGTTCATACACACGTCTATATACGCACATGCACAAGAGGTGGTTAAATATATAGACGTATGTATGATCTTCTTTGTGCGCGTGTTTGTGTGTGTGTGTGCTTATATAGACGTGTGCTGGTATGCGCGTATATACACGTGTGTGTGTGCGTATGTTCTTATATATATATATATATATATATATATATATATACATATAAAATCAAAATAAGCAACAGGATGTCGTACTCGTTCACCTATGTATATCCTGTTGCTTATTTTCTTTTTATTCACCTTATTTTGAAATTGTACGGATAATACCACACTAATTTTGGGTGCCTCAACTTAAGTACCTAATTCATCTGAATCTCAATTATACACACACACATATATATATATATATATATATAGAGAGAGAGAGAGAGAGAGAAAGAGAGAGAGAGAGAGAACAAAAACGCAATAGAGGACAATAAAAACATTCGGACAGATAGACGATACAAAGGTGGACAAGAGAAACAACAATTAGGACAGGCAAAAAAAGACGGGTCATCTGTGGCCTTCTTTCTTTAGTCAAATACCAGATGTCACGACTATTTCGGGCAGTTACACTTGAAATGGTTCTATCTGGTTGCCCCATCAAAAGTCTAAGCTAAGAGCATTAGGCCCCTTTCTAAGAAAGCTAGCGAATTTGTACGACAACAACGACAAAAAAATGAAGATCTTGTATATACTTATATACACACACATAAAGATGGTATCCCCACCGTGGGACGATGAGAAATCAGCCGTTCGTTCAACTGAAATTAACGTTTACTGTTGATGTAATTTACAAACAGAATCAGCATGACACTTCATAACAATGCAATTACTAGCCGCCAGATTGTTTTCTGTGCTATTTCCATCAACGTCATTTCGCTGGGATGAAATGAGACTACACGTGACTTTAGGAAATGACATTTATCATAAGAGGCCACATAAGTGATCAAGCGTGAGACACCTTGTTTGCGATGCAAACTTCTTATATAGTCAGCTACAAAGCATACCTCAGCTACTTAGCATACATTCTTTTCGGAAACTATTATTTGACTCACAGTAATAGCAAAAGCAATAATCTCACGTGAGACACGGAGCGGTATCAAACACGGAGCCACATAGTTCCTAAACGAAATTCTTTAAAATGCAGACATAATTCTTAACATTTCTTCCTTGTCATTTTACATATAATTTCCTATATATAAGTGAATATATGTCGAAACTTGCGTGTAATGTGTTTTGCTTATATTTTTACCGATAGAGAGAAGAATTTAGGTAAAAAGGAAAGAAACGCAACAGTGTTTTTAATTTTGATCTTCAATTATCTTCATTCAGTTTCTTAGTTCTTTATTATACTGGCTGCAAGGAATTGATTATGTTCCATTATAATTGCATTAATTATATTTTTGAAGCATTCTAAATCGATAGGTTGATAATAAGTGCTGCAGTCACTAATCATAGTGTTTCAAACACTATTTCATATCTAAAATGTTTACGATTATATGACTTGATTGCGATAATACCACTGAAATTAGTAATAGCATTATAATTGTGATATCTTAATTGGACGCGAGGAAAATGTTGTTCAAGAGAGGACATAGACAATTTAATCGATCAACTATATAATTCCTAAATATCTCGTTAGTAAAAATAACAAGATTTTATACTAAAATTCAGGTCAGATTATGAAGCATCCAAATAATGTGTCGCGATAGTAGGCATATGGAATACACAGAAATCTTTATCTTGAATCATTTCGCGAAACCTACATTCTGAAAGTTCTCAGCAGCGAATTCCATAGATTGATATAACTATGAATGACGATGTACCTGTTGATAATGATAACAACAACAACAACAACAATAATAATAATGGTTTCAAAAGTTTGGCTTAAATCCAGCAACTTTGGGGGAGGAGGTAAGTCAATTACATCGACCTCAGCGGAATTTGAACTCAGAATGTAAGATCGGAGGAAATGCCGCTAAGCATTTTGTCCAGCGTGCTAACGATTCTGCCAACTCACCGCCTTAGTTACAATGATGATGATAATAATAATAATAATAATAATAATAATAATTATAATAATTATAATAATAATAATAATAATAATAATAATAATAATAATAATAATGATGATGATGATGATAATGCCCATATCACGAACGAATGCCCTAGGCTTGCCGAAAACCACTACAAGTTGTGGCAACACGACCAGATAGAGAGGTGCTACATTGGAAACTGTGAGAAAAGTGGGGGCTAGAGAGAGGCAAGACATGGTACGAGCACAAACTGCAGAAAGTGGCAGAGTTGGAGACTAGCAAAATCCTCTGGGATTTCCGAATCCAAACAGATCAGGCGCTATAGTATAACAGACCGGATCTAGTGGTGGTGGACAAAGTGCACCACATATGCTATATAGTTGACGCTTCAGGCCCCTTTGACCCACGAAGAGTCGAGAAGGAAGACGAAAATATAGATAGATACAGTCCTCTTAAGTACAAAATAGCCCGGCTATGGAAAATGAAGAATGTGAAGAGAGTGCCAATTATCTTTTGGGTGCTTGAGAACAGTATCAGAAGGCATAATGAAGAATATAAAGGAAATTGGAATTGAGTGCCCAGTAGAACTGTTACAAAATGTTTGCCTCCTTGGCACGACCAGAATAATCAGGGAAATATTAGATGGCTGAAAAGAACGAATAGCATGATACCGTCGACTGCATGTAGTAAGCCCGCAACGTATGGAAGACTCCAAGTGTTCCAACAAAACCGCTAACAAAGAGATAATGATAACAATGTCCTGATGCAGCACCAGGGTAAATGCTCTGATGCAGTACCAGGCACTGGCTCTTATGGCTTCTGATCTCAACTGATTGGAAGTGTTAACGTGTACATGTTTTGTCTTGGTATAAAAGATAGGCTACAGCAAATATTCTGCTCAATACCACAGATTTGCTCGTCAGTTGTTGGACCTTAACCAGCTGAGCATGTCCCTTAGTGACTGACATTATCTGTATCTCTGATCACGAGCAGAGATAGCGAGAGGGCATCATTGTCATGTGTTGAGAGAGATTCTTTGGGGTTTGAATAATTCACCAATGGAAACATGGGTGTTTCGTTCAACATCTTTAAACAACTATTGTACAGGGTCCTTTTGAGCGGGATGGGCGACTCAATCTGAAAAAATTTTTAACTGGGCCCCACTTGCAAGGTCATGCACTGTTTATTTTCATAAGAGATCACTATGTCGCACACATATTTATGATGCATGTACCTTATCAGACCAGTAGTCCTGACGGGTATACTGGTCTTCGTATATTTTACCCTAGTGTCACATTGATGTCATAATAATAATAATAATAATAATAATAATTATAATAACAACAACAACAACAATAACAATAACAATGATAATAATTATAATAATAACATCTCTATTAAAGGCATAAGGCATGAACATTTGAGGGAAGTGCTAGTCGATTACGTCGACCCCAGTGTTTCATTGGTACTTAACTTATCGACCCTGAAATTATGAAAGTCAACGTTGACCTCGGCGGAATTTGAACACAGGAGACGTAGCGACGGACGAAAAGCCGCTAAGCATTTTGCTGGCGTGCTAACGTGTGTGCCAACTCGCAGAATAAAAACAATCCTAAAAGCATTTTAAACTGTAAATATTTTCAAAATTAATTTTAAAAGTACACAATAGCTAATACCTTTTGCTACCATCTTAAGATCACACTATCATCTTATAATCAAATTACTTTTGAAACAATCTTCTAATTATCTTGTGTAGTCTCAGACATTCTCTAAAACAATACTTTCTGCCAAAATCAAAGATACGGCACTCTAGTCATAACACTAATTTGAACTTCTAGATGATGGAGGAGGGGGAGAAAAGAAGAAAAGGAGGAGGGGAGGAGAAGGAGAAGAAGAAGAAGAAGAAGAAGAAGAAGAAGAAGAAGAAGAAGAAGAAGAAGACGTTCAGAAGAAGAATGCTGATGATAATAATAATTTCTTTGATAATATGGGTCTTTGATAAATATGGGGTCTGTAGCCTATGTTACGTAATAAGTATTATTAAACAGAGGAAGAATGAACTAAAGGACGTTGAAAGAAAAATATGGTAGAAGAACGCAACAGACGACAATAAAAATCCGGACAGACAGACAGACGTTAGAAAGAGAGATAGGAAAAACAGCAAAAGGACGGACAAGAGAAAACAGGGACGGCTCATTCGCAGCCCCGCGCGCGCGAGGGTGTTTGTGTGTGTATGTGTGTGTGTGTGTGTGTGTGTGTGTGTGTGTGTGTGTGTGTGCGTGTGTACGTGTGCGCACTCACCTGTATGTATCGTTGTGTTTGTGTTTGTCCCCCACCATCGCTTGACAACCGCCTTTGGTGACTTTACGTCCTCGTAAGTTAGCGATTCGGGAAAGCTACCTGGCTTTAAATGAAAAGTACTAGAAGTCGATTCATTGGACTAAAAGTTCTTCAAGGCGGTGCCCCAGTATCGCCGCAGTCTAATGACTGAAACAAACCAAAGAAAATTATACCTAGCATTAAGTGAAGCAAACTGTAAACAACACAGGGGATAATTAATAGAAAGTCTATCGTAATAAAATGATAGAAATCCAATAGAAACACAGTGGATCTATTTATTCATTTGATATGGAAGAGCACTGAAAAGAGCTCTTTCTGTTCCAGTTGTTACAATGAATAGGAACGCATTCATATTCCTTTCTAGTCTAGGCACAAGGCCCGAACGCGCTCATATTATCAGTGAGAAATGATAACTTGCTGTGAATTGTCCAGGTATGAATACATGCTCAGAATGCATGAAATAGTCCCTTGTGTTTAACAGCATATATTCAACTTAGTAAGTGGAGGCGCAATGGCCCAGTGGTTAGGGCAGCGGACTCGCGGTCGTAGGATCGCGGTTTCGATTCACAGACCGGGCGTTGTGAGTGTATATTGAGCGAAAACACCTAAAAAGCTCCACGAGGCTCTAGCAGGGGATGGTGGTGATCCCTGCTGTATTCTTTCACCACAACTTTCTCTCACTCTTACTTCCTGTTTCTGTTGTACCTGTATTTCAAAGGGCCGGCCTTGTCACTCTCTGTGTCACGCTGAATATCCCCGGGAACTGCGTTAAGGGTACACGTGTCTGTGGAGTGCTCAGCCACTTACACGTTAATTTCACGAGCAGGCTGTTCCGTTGATCGGATCAACCGGAACCCTAGTCGTCGTAACCGACGGAGTGCTTCCAAATTCAACTAAGTGAACGTGTGTGTAAGCGTAAGTTTAATTTTCGTGTAGTGATATCTCTTTTATTTTGCATCTGTGTTGTATATAACTTGGTCTAGAGTCAGTTTCGTTGTACGTTTGGGTGTTCTTATACATGCCTACTTACATACATAAATACATGCGTCTAATATATACATACACGCAAACATATATCGTAGGGAGATTGTCTCCCTTGTCAGTCTTTAGATAAATGATATAAGGTGGCTAAGTGTTGATTTGACTCTTATTTCTAGCAATGCTGGTGGTGACTAGCAACCTCGGTTACTTTAGTGACGTCTATACTGGTGCCTTTCGGTTGTAAATTGCGATTAGGCACCTTCATAATTTATAATTCTCCCTTCACTATTTTCGGAATCAGTCAATGTTTCCTACGGAGTTCTTCATAAGACTGACAAGGTGAATTACGTTTTGAACCCTCAGCGACAGAGTAACGGGTCACTGACGAAGATTAATCAGATCTGAAATCATCGATGATATGACTCCATCCCGCTTGCCGTACGGAGCTTGTCTCCCTTGTCAGTGGCTAGATAAGGGCTCTCAAATGGTTAAGAGTTGTTTTGACATTCATTTCTAGCAACGCCGGTGCTGACTAGCGCCCTAAATCACTTAAAAAAATAGGACAAGAACGCAAAACATCCAGACAGTTAGATGATACAAAAAAGGGACAAGAAAAAACAAGGATGTGTCATTCGGAGTTTTCTTTCGTCAGTTGAATTCCAGATTAGATTTTCAGTTTCGGCTGGTTATACTCGAGACAGCTGGCTAGCCCCAAGGAAAATCTAAGCTAAGAGCACTAGATTCCTTGGAAGAAAGCAGCGAATGTATACGAAAACAAGGACACAAAAAACGGAGAAATGGTACACCTATACAAATGCAAACAGCAGGATATTAACAACAGGTGTCTTTCGACTAAGGACGAATTAAATTAAGCTGGCGTGTGTGGAAGTGAAGCTTTACGACAGGGACATAATAGATGAGGGGCATGGGAAGGAATATAAATGTTGCACGGATAGTAGTCGAACCAAGGAAGAAAAGTCAGGCTTGGCAGAAACCCAGTCACGTGGAAGGAGAGGAGAGAGGTAGAGGTAGAGGGCTAGAAGAATTAGAGAGGGGCGAGAAAAAGAGAAAAGGGACAGAGTGAACTGAAAGAAGAGGGAAGGTGAGAATGAAGGGAAAGCCAGGAAATGTGACAGAGGCGGGGCGCAAGAAAAAAGAGTTGGCCAGATTGGAGTAGTCTCGAGTACAACCAGCCGAAACTGCAAATCTAATCTGGAACTAGACTGACGAAAGAAAGCTCCGAATGAACCGCCCTTGTTTTATCTTCTCCCTTTTTATATTCTTTTTAAAATACATGTAGTGGCGTGTGTACACTTTGGTGCCTCATATATATATATATATATATATACATATATATATGTGTGTATATGTATATAAATATATATATACAGTATATATGTGTGTATATGTGTGAATATACACATACATATATTCGTATATTAATGCACATATATCTGAGTGTGCATGGGTATGTGGTGTGTGCTTCCGCATGAGCGTTGTTATAATGCTAACACAATTATATAACTTCCATATGCCCCAATAATCTAAAGTTATAAGTATTTATTCCAAATTTTATTAATTAAATTATATTATATTTTGTCCATATTTCATTATTAGTATCCAATGAAGCATATGTATCACATTAGAATGCTTCCTGTCTTTTTTTTCTATGTAAAGTCTTATATTCTAATGAAATCGTTTTATCATCACAATCACACGGAGTTATGACCGTAAAAGACGGAACCAAGTATAGTGATGTCCTAAACTTCTACTATTTATCTATCTATCTCTCTATCTATCTATCTATCTATCTATCTATCTATCTATCTATCTATCTATCTACCTATCTATCTATCTATCTATCTATCTATCTATCTATCTATCTATCTATCTATCTATCTATCTATCTATCTATCTATCTATCTATCTATCTATCTATCTAGCTAGCTAGCTAGCTAGGTATCTGTCTGTCTATATATGTCTATATATGTGTGTTTATATATGTGTGCTTGTCTGTCTGTTCCTCCCAAACATTTCTCTCTCGCTGTGAGTGTGTGTGTGTGTGTGTGTGTGCATATGTGCTTGTGTGTGTGTGTTTCTGTGTGTACGTGTGCAATTATACGACAAGTTTTAGTTTTAATAAATCTGCTAGCAACATATAAATCGGTTTCCCATAATATGAGAAATTGTGCAAGTATTTTTTCCAAAGTTCGTAGCGAATAACTCATGAGAGTGTTACATTCACAAGGAAAAGTTTTTATGAAGTAATTATTTTCCTCATTTATTGCGCAGCAAAAATTTAAAATAATGATATAAATATCTAAAATTTATAGCTAAATCAATTTATAATTAATCATTCATTATCTTTCATAGAAATGTTAGGAATACATAGAAATTTCAAAGTGAGATGATGAAGGTTAATTATGAAATTTAAATATGAAAAATATTCGTTAATATCATAATATGTGAGAAGATTTATTCTAAATATGATAATTAGTTTTCAGTCAATTAGCTTCGTCTTAAATATTGAAAGATTTCTGCCAGTTACATCAACACTCTTTTTCTATCAGTTTCAATACCGCTTGTTTATTATTCCTAAACAAATAGATAGTTTCAACATAGTTCCAAACTACACTGAAAGCAGCAATATTTTTTATAAATTTACGATAAAGCAGTTTGTATAAACTGTTTCAGACGCAAGTACATAATACATATTTCATCAACTGACATATCTTTGAGGAAAATCTCCGGATCTGCCGCCTAAATAATTCATTCTATTTCTTTGTTTTTCTACAAAGAAACTTTGCATTAGATAATTGAATTTTAAAATTGGAAGACAATGTAATTGTGCAAAGATCTTGGAAGTAGATTCAACTAAATTTGATGAGTGATAGGCCCATAAAAAAATCAAAGAAATAGTTTTAAACTGGAAAATTTGTAAAATGTTAATTTGGTATTGCCATCAGTAATAATGCATCAGTTTCAGATACACTAATCATAAAGAAAAACTACCTATGAATAATTTACGAATGGCAATTTATTACAAATCTTAGAGAAAAAAGAAACAACTATAAATACATGTTGTTTCATAAATTTATTTGAATTCAATATATGAAATTCCCATTTAAAGAAACCATAAAAGAAATATCAATAAAGATAGTTGATAAAAGTGAACATAAACTAAAGCAATTTAAAATTGCTTTGGATTAAATACGATAGCAGTACGTAACAAATAATGGTACTTTTACTCGACAATAAATTCTACTTTTTACTCGACAAAATATATTAAATTGTCAGAGAAAGATTTGCAAACATCGGTCGATGTTATAGGAGATAAGTATTTATTCTAAGCATCTACATGATGGTAATTCAGTTAAATTGCTAATGAAATGATGCGACATTAAAGCATGCAGAACTTCACTTTCTTATCAATGTGTCTTGACCTCCACAATCACAATGAATATTAATCATTTTGAATATGAATATTGACCATTATGTTAGACATGATTTCGTATATCTGGCGTCGCAATTCGAGATAGTGTGATTAGTATAATACTCTTCTGGCATTATATGTTACTTCACTGAGTTATATTTCGTAACAGACAAACTATTTCATTTAATTCAATATTATTATTATTATTATTATTGTTCACTTTTACAACACAAATCTGCATGTAAAGGCACAATCATAATTGTACTGTGTCTATACACATATTCTCATCTCTCTCAGTTTTATTATCTTTCTTTATCTCTCTCCCTCTTTCTCTCAATTTTTCTCGCACACACGCACATGCGTATGTATCTTTATATTTATGCATGCATATATTTATATATATATATATATATATAGATATATATATATATATATATGTGTGTGTGTGTGTGTGGTGTGTGTGTGTGTGTGTGTGTGTGTGTATGTGTGTGTGTGTGTGTATAAATAAATAATATATATATATATATATATATATATTTAAGTAGTTGAATAAATTATCCTAGTATGGATAATTCGGTTAACCGATACCCGGGTAGAAAATTCACGTCAGAAAAACACGGTTGAAGCTACATGCCAAGGGAAGAGATCACGTGCTTTCGTGTGGAAATTTGTATGTTTTTTTTAATACAAATAAA
>NC_042997.1:47268639-47298639 GCF_006345805.1 Octopus sinensis | reverse complement strand
CCTTTCTATTTCTCTTTTTCGTTCTCCCTGCAAATCAGTCCCGCATTTTACATCTTGACCTTTCTTTTTCCCTCATGTGTCTCTTCTCTATCTATCTATCTATCTATCTATCTATCTATCTATCTATCTATCTATATATATATATCTATATATATATATATCTATATATATATATATATATATATATCTGTCTGTCTGTCTGTCTGTCTGTCTTTCTGTCTATCTATCTACCTATCTATCTATCTATCTATCTATCTATCTATCTATCTATCTATCTATCTATTAATAGATATATATATATATTTATAAACATACATGTGTGCGCGTTTCTTTTTTGTGTGTGTATGCGTGTGTGTGTCAAGCTATATCTTGTATAAACATTTCATTACGTAACTGTCACTAATTCCTAATTACAGCACTTTAAAATAAACTACACTGTTTAGCTTTACTCTTCTCTGAAATATTTTAATCACGTTTGTATGATAACTTTTATTCATGTAATTATTACTTTACAACTTTCACATAGAATTCACCAGCATAAATCTTAAGAGATAGACAAACTATGAACATTAATAATCCATATGGAATGAGTGTCACACTTGGATTACCGATATCTTAAAATATTAGCCTTGATCTTCTTTTGATCTACAAAGATTACTCATTATTGCCTTGTAATGGAATTTAATAGCATTGAAAGTGTTAGACTTCCCCAACGTAGGTTATATCATCATGGCAATATGATTATGTCATTTTTAATGTCATTTTACCCATGAAGCTGATGATGTGATGTGTACAAGAATTCTGGAGTCAGTCATGAGGATAACATAGCGTCATCTATTGACAACACTAACTGGGCAAATTTTCTGTTTAAGACAGTTTTATGGTTAATAAAAATACACACGATATGATATAGTTTTCATTTGTCCGAGTGAGTCAACTTCATTGAAAATAAATAATTGTTCTTGTAGGTTGGCCACTTGTTCATTGACATATTCTTAATAAATATTGTAACTGCGTGAGGCTATGGGTGAGTTGATGATATCAATGACGGGTTTTTGAGGAATTAGTAGTGGGTGGTGAAGAAAACAGGTGTGTCTGCATAATGCTATTTTGCTTGGAATTTTTTGTTGATTTTTCTCAGTTTCCAGATTTTAGACATTAAGTAGTGTTTTTTATGAGTGGTAAGAGATCTGGATAACTACAACAGTTCCTCCAGAATCTAGACGTTTCGGGTTTGTGCTTGTAACTTTGCCAAATCTTTTGAGGTTTGAAATGTCCGTATAGTTTCTTCGAAGATCAAAAAGAAAGGGCTGATTTTTTAATCTCCATAATGAGTACGAATCTTGCTTTATTTTGTATTTTCCTTGCAGTGTCTTTTCGTGAGTGCTACATTAAAATTTAAAAGCTTAAATGCTGTTCTTCATGCAACTTGTAGTGGTAAGAATGTGGGTATTATTGAAGTGGTTTATTCTGTTAATAACTTGACCTAATGTTTTACTGCATGTTTTTTAAATTATGCTACTTGGCAATTGTGAGCTTTAGATGACTGATAGGAAGTTTACTGCTGGTTTGTGTAATTCATTTATATGGGACTCTCCGTAGATTGTGTCAGGTTGTAAATTTCACTTGTTTATTTGAAATTCTATTATGAAATATCGAATCTTATTTTACACAACTGAATTTTTTTATTAATTCCTAACGGTAGCATAATAACACAAATGTGTAAAGTTGTGTGAAAGATTCTCGAAAGTATTCTCTGCACGGAACAGAACTTTATTTTATTGACACTAGTGTCACCAAATTTATTATAGTTGAGAAAGCAGAGGAACATAAGTATATATACTAAAAGATCGAGTCAGATACTAAACCATTTTTCACACTCCCTCATCTTCATTATTTCACATTACTACTAAAAGTTTTGTTTTTATTATTCCATGATTTTCCCTTAGATATTGTATTCTCTGGTACAAATGAAGCATTTTGTGATTATCAGGCATAAATGTCAAGACAACTCTGAGAAAGCTACAACTGGGAAATAATTTACTATAGTTTTCTTATTATCCTGTCCCTCACCACATTTTATGAGCACAATTCGAAAAACATTTCATAGCCGGAATTATTTTGTAGGATCAAGTCATTACACCTCACCAACACTTGACCAATAACATCTACTTCATATGTTAGTAGCTGGTTATTTTCACATACACACGCACTCACGCACTCACACATATTATTTGACTTCTCTTCGTAATTTGTCTACTCACATTACCAACTTTTTTATTTATATCTAACAATCTGTTTTCCTTTATCTCAATGTTTTACTGCATTTCATAAAAGTTGTTCTATGTCACATCTTTATCTCATTTTATATTATTTTCTCTATTCATAGATACTTTCTTAGCACTTATCTTTATTAGGCAGACAATATCTAAATCTAACTTTCATATATTTGGATATATAAGAGTGTATTTTTTTATATTGAATATGTAAATCTACAAACTATAACTTCATGCTCATACTAAAAGATGTGCACCAGCTCGACTCCACCTATGGGCATGTAGGTACAAAACAAAACATCGGCGGGTGTCAGCTAAGTATGAATACATACATACAAATATACATACATACAGACTCACACACAGACATATACACACACAAAAACATATACGAACTCGCATTTGCATTGTACGTAGATAGAGAGACAAACAAACAAACACACACACACACACACACACATATATATATAGAGAGAGAATAAGAGAGAGAGAGATAGTAAGATAGAGAGAGAGAGAGGGCGACAGATAGATGTAGATCGATTGATTAGTAAGTTCCATTTAGTGTCACATTTTCTACCCTTCATGTATACGTTACTAAATACATATTTCTCTAAACGCATTCACACAATGTAACATACTGGTTACCGAAAATTATAATCTAGAAAAATATTGTGACGCTAACTGTATACTAAGAATGTTAAACAATTGCTCACCATTTGTCCTCTCTAGAAATCTAGGGATATAAAGATAATCGTAACTGTACGACGTTTGGTAACTAATTTCAGTATTACACATGGTTCACTGTTTCCATAAAATCTACGCATCTAGATATTGTATATACCTAGCACTATATGTCTGTGGCTTTTGCTTCCCACTTAATTGTTGTTAATCCGAAATGAGGAATACATTTAAATTTATATTCTTATTTATTTGCACACATTGATAAATTATGAATACATAATATTTACGCATTCACACGAAGGGCTCTGAGGTCTAGATAGAGTGAAATAAAAAAAATTAACCTTAGTATGAATCAAACCCACGCCGTTTGTCGTAACCCAATGAAATTGCATCTGTACTATAAACTGCAAATTTTTTAATAAACTATATTTTGTACAAATACTAAACATTCTGCATGAACATCATAGTTGTTTCTGCAGTTGTTTTGTGAACAATTGTAAGATTGTAAATGTTTAAAATTTCTTTACTTCTTGTTTACTCGATGTCTTGTAGAGACGATAGTCTTTGATTTATAGAATCAAACTAATGTTAACTGTGGAAATTATATTGGTGGAGTTATTTTTAGTCTTTCAAGACTGACATGAATGAATTATTTTTAATGGCACTTATTCAAATGGTAGAATAAGCAGAGAAAAATATTGTAAATGTACCTAGATCACCTTACTATAAAAAAAAATTATTAAAGCCTAATGCTTACACGAAATATATGATTAATTCTGGTTTAATATTCTTTCCCTCGTGTATCATATGCCACTTCATTATTCGTAGTTCAATACACGCAGAGCCACATCATGTACGTTTCAAAAAAAATTTTCTAAGATAGTAGGTTGTAATTTAAACGACGTTTAGTTGGTATTTAGCTTTTCTTTTTTAAAAATACTTCAGCAACAATGTGAGTGTGTGTGTATGTGTGTACATATGAGAAGCAAAAAATCAGACAACGGATTTTAAATGAGAAATCATTTAGGCCTTACATGATATTGTCTGTTTAATGCTGGTATGGGAGCAGAAATGTGTCTAGACAGCTTAACAGCTGAAGAAGTACGGGGTTACGTTTGAGATTACGGATATCGGTAGGAGTCAGAATGTCTAAATAAACAAACCAAATGAAGTTTTTAAAATACAAATCAAGTACAGGAAATAGTAAAGTGATAAACATAGCGGCTGAGGCGCAACAATGGCTGTATGGCAAGAAGTTTACTTCCCGACCACATGGTTGGTTTTGGATTCAGTCCCAATGCATTACACATTGGGGGCAAGTTTCTTCTGTTGCTTCGGGCCGACCAAAAGCTAGCAAAGGAAAACTGAAAGAAACCCGTCGTATATATATATATATATATATATATATCAGAGGTGACCCGATAGTTGTTGCAATCTTTTCGGCCTCCCTTCTTGTAGATGGTGATGATAGTTGCATCGCAGAAGTCGTTTGGTTGAGAGGATCATGCTTTCCCAGATCATGAGGATAAGGAGCACACACACACACACATACACACACACACACACACACACACACATATATATATATATATATATATATATATATAACATAAGGGGGATCAGCCATCTGAATGTGGCTAGGGACAGGGTGGGGTGGTGGGTGTGTTACTGATGCATTTAGCCCCAGGCGATCATCAACGTCACCAGAAGGGCTGACACCATCTCGGTGTCCTTGCCAGCCTGCAAAGGGAGATCAGCCTCCCCGAAGATACGGATACTACATACGGACCGGTTTCGAGGTATTTGCCTCTTATCAACGCATGGTAAGCACCGTTCTTCATAAGGATGCGTACGAGTGGCCAACAACATGCTGGAACGACAATTCGTTACCCCCGGCCAGGGAGATGAGTGGTTTTCTTCTCTCACTCATATTTATTGTGCTCTTAACACAGCGACTTCGTAAGAGATATTACAGAAAGAAATACAGCAATAACAGATCTACCGACAATGTGTATATATTAGATATGACACATAGATGGCTATTTTGATTTAATAATTCTTCAGCTGCGTATACTGAATCTATCTATCTATCTATCTATCTATCTATCTATCTATCTATTTATGTATCTGTCTGTCTGGCTGGCTGCCTGTCTGTCTGGCTGTCCGTCTGTACGTATGTGTATAAGTACATACACACACATACGCATATATATATATATATATATTTATATTGTGTGTATGTGTGCATATATATATTCAAAATGTGACCGCGTGCGTACCGTTGGCGATTTTTCCTCTGTCCTTCCTTCTCCTGTGTTTCCGACGACGAGCTCCGCTCGAAACGTTAAACCCTCCTTCTTTCCTTCTTTCCTGAGCGTCCAATAATACTATATTTGTTCCACGTCCTCGCGTTGTTGTGTTTTCTCTTTGTGTTTTCATGTTTGGATTAATATATATATATATATATATATATATATATATATATATATAATATATATAATATATATATATATATATATATTCTTTTCCTGCTCCTCATCCTCAAGATCTGGGAAGCAAGACTCACTTGAGCGGGGGACTCATTCTGCCCTCGGCCGACTGAGCTGGCTTGTATTCTTCAATTACGCGCAATTTATTGATTATATCCCTTCATCGGAGACGGTTTTTAAAATCTAATTGTGCAAAACATTCTTATATACACACGTTAAAATATGACCAGCACGGAACCCCTTATTCGCAAAATTACCTAACCTGGAACTTAACTATGGTCTATCTATAGCACTTATTCAGCATTACCTTTGGGTCTCAATGACACCATTACTTCTTATAACCTCAATATATATATATATATATATATATATATATATATAATATATATATATATATATATATATACACACACATATATATATATATAATGATACGAATGAGTTTAACTACAGTCTTTCCATAGCACATATAAGCGATACATGCCACCTTGGTTATTCTGGATACGACCACCTCTCATACATTATATATATATATATATATATATATATATATTATATATATATATATATATACATATATATATATATATATACATACATATATATATATATATATATATATATATATACGTGATGGACTCTCCCGTCGAAGACAACTACGTATTAGTGTTCAGTTTTTTTCCCGAACGACCTGCACAAATGATTTGCTTATAGTGATCAAATGTTCGTATCACACATTAGCTCACGTTTTCCATTAAATTGACGTTATCTGAACAGTTGTGTCACGCGTCAGGTGTCCAAGTGATCATAGAGCAACGTGAAACGAAGTGTTTTGCATAAAAAGACAACGCACCACCCGGTCTAGGAATTGAAATCACGATCTCACGATTATGAGTGTAACACGCTAACCACTAAGCCATGAATAAATAAAAAAAATTATGTGGCCATATTTTCGACGAATTCTGTCATCCAAGTATATTAAAGCAGCATAAAATTGAAATCACATTTGGTATTACACACTTTACATTTTTCATATGGCAGTTTAATTGCTTTTATAGGACAAAATATCTAATTAAATTACTTTCATGACTAATATCTCTACCGACAGCGCATATATATATATATATATATATAGTCTGGCCTTTCATGTGAGGCTTATATGGCGTAACCAAATCATATACAGATATAATTAACGTGCAGACTTGACGTAACTATCATTAAAGAGAACTTATTGATTTCGTTGTTGTTCTTTATCTCCAGGTCAGCTTTTTATCAAACTTTGTATGAACAAATTCGTTTTAGATGTAAATATCCTGTTATATTTAATTTAAGCGTAATGTATCTAGGTTTAATCAATGTGTCAATTTGTAAGACAGGAAATTTGGCTGTTTTTGGTTATGCTTTTTTCCTAACAGGCTGATTGACTAAGTAAAAACACACTTGTTGACATGTCTAAACGTCAATAATTCTCATAAGTTAAGCCGAAATACAGATTTGTGTAATGTAAAAATGGTATGATTTAATTATTTGAACATCATTAATTTCGGTGAATGCTGAAGAAAATATTTCGCGAAGGAATCACCTTCGACCTATTTCAAAAGAGAGTAAATTCAAAAGAACGTACGGAAAATATGATCACGTTTGCGTAGTTTTTGAACCAATACACACATGGAGACATGAATCCGCGGAACAGTCTCTGCTCAACCTTGCTGACAAGTAATGCTTGTCGTCATTTTCAATTTCCGTCAACGAAATTCACTCACAAGGTTCTGCTCAGCCTCGGGCTGACCAAGAGTAGAAGACACTTGATCAAGGTGTCTCGTTATGAGATTGGACATGGGACCATGTTGAGAAATAAGCTTACATATATAAATATGTGTGTGTGTGCGTGTGCGTATGTGTTGTGTGTGTGTGTATTGAGAGACAGAGAGAAGTTGGTGGGAGTAAATGATAGGCATAGAAACAGACAAATAGTTAGGTAGATAAGTTACAAAAAGTATTATGTAGATGTTTCATTTGCTGATATTGCACGACATATTCGTTGTTTTATATTATTAACTCGTTTTTTATAATACTGCGATAAATTCTTTATCTTTGAGAAATTGCAATTATAGTAACCAGTTACTGTTATTATGTTTTGTTGAACGTCAGTGAACTGATATGTCAATGATTTCGATAAGCAAAGCAATTTTATGATGAACACAAGATTTCATTGGTGACTTTATTTATATATATTGGTATTTATGGAAAGGGTTAGACAGGCGAATGGGATGCAGGGTGTTTGTATGTGTCTGTATGCTAGTGTTAGATTTTGTGCGTGTACTGCAGTTAGAGAATACCAGAAGGGGCTAAAGGAAAGAGAGACTTTATGTATGTGTGCATGTGTAGAAGTGTATTTTATTTTTATATTATATGTATATATATATATATATATATATATATATATATATATATATATATATATATATGTATATGTATACACACACACATATATAACTCAAATAACAAGGACAGACTATAGTTAAGCTCCAGGTTCGGTGATTATGTGCATGAGGAGTCCAACGTAGGTCATAATTAGCATGCATATATAAAAAAAAATTAACAGAATGAGATAAAAATCCAAAGCAGTGAAAGATTTCAGATCATTTATTAGGAGAATGTCTTAGAGCTGTTTTCGGGATATTTTATATATCCCTTCATCAAAGACGGTGCGAGAAAATGGTTAAGCTGTAGTTATTCAAGATAAGATATGAAATATAGAATGAAGTGGAGGAATGAAAACAGACGTGAGATGTGCAGGGATATTGTATCTGCAGTTCCATTATTTAAGCAGAATGGTATACATATAAGTTTCCTGTGTCTTGTGTGTAAGTTCCAATAGTATTTATAATTTGTCATTCCAAGCATAGAGTTTGTACACGGTGTTATTGGATCGAGGGTTTTATTGAAGTGACTTAAAAGTTGGGAATGTGTTTGTAATGTCAAATCACAAACAGAGGAAAAAAGTGAGAGAGAAAATAGAAAAGCAGGGAGAGAGATAATAAAGAAATGGAGAGAGGGAGAGTGATCTGGCTAGTGGTCAGTCAGGCTAAATTGATAGAAGTAAAGCAGAGGTGAGGTGAGAGAGAGAGAGAGAGAGAAAGGTATGAGAGTGTATAGAGATGATAGGGTAAAGAGTAAAGGAGTGTGAGGAATGTAGCGATAGAGCCTAAGTGAAGGGTAGAGAGAGGGGTGTTGGTAGTAAAAAGGTGGAATGAAGAATTTAGGAATATAGGTTAGGTTGCTTAGAGGACAGGTCAGTGCTTAGTAGTAGAAGAATATATATATATATGTGAGAGGGGGTAGGGGTAGTAAAAAGATGAAATGAAGATTTGAAAATATAGGTTAGGTTGCTTAGAAGACAGGTCAGTGGTCAGTAATAGAAGAATATGTATAGAAAAGGTATACACAATAGAAGATGTATATACGAGCTGGCAGAAACGTTAGCACGCCGGGCGAAATGCTTAGCGGTATTTCGTCTGCCAGTACGTTGTAAGTTCATTTTTCGCCGAGGTCGACTTTGCCTGTCATCCTTTCGGGGTCGATAAATTAAGTACCAGTTACGCACTGGAGTCGATATAATCGACTTAATACCTATGTCTGTCCTTGTTTCTCCCCTCTTTGTTTAGCCCCTTGTGGGTAATAAAGAAATAGTATATACATGCATATATATTTCTTTATTGCCCACAACGAGCTAAACATAGAGGGGACAAACAAGGACAGGCACAGGGATTAAGTCGATTACATCGACCCCAGTGCGAAACGGGTACTTTATTTATCGACCCCGAAAGGATGAAAGGCAAGGTCGACCTCAGCGGAATTTGATCTCAGAACATAACGGTAGACGAAATACGGCTACGCATTTCGCCTGGCGTGCTAACGATTCTGCCAGCTCGCCAGGAGTTAAGGTTATTGGGATTACTCAAGGGTTATTGTGGAAATATATTGTATGATCGTTTAGGCATTTGGATTTGTGGAAGAATTTGAATGTGTGAAAAAACGGTGGTTGCATGAGCTTAGTGCCTCATTATGTTTATTTAGCACTGTTGGAGAGTTGTGCTTTAATATGTGAAGCACCTCCTTCAGGAAAAACTTGCAGGTTGTGCGTTGACCTCGGTAGGGAAGCTCTGAATCCAGTATGGGCCATGATAAAGTATAGGGTATATTTGTATTTTTGAGATGATATTTTTTAGACGGAAACTGTATAGAAGCCTGGGGTATATTGAGGTATGTATGACGTATGTGCCTGTGTCGTGTCAGAGCTGAAATTTACACTACTTTAAAAATTTAGTTCTTGCTGTATTTGTCAATGTCCTACGCAGTAGCGGCTCGGCAATCGATAGCAAAAATTGAATTCCAGATTAATTAAGCAGGAGAGTCATTGTGATCGATTAAACCCCTTGAGAGATTCCTTCAAATTTTCCAAAGAACAATGACGGATGCTAATGAAAGAAAAGAAACAATATAATTTGAGAAAACCTTAGTTGATTTCGAGGGAAATTGCTAGACATAGTAGCCAAATCTCATTCACCACTCAGACTATATGATATTCTAATAATTTATTCTGGAAACATCAGGTCTATATAAATTCAGAAAGAAATAGCGTGTCCGTCAAGACAAGAATTTCTTTGCAAATTTCATGTTTAAATTGAGAAAAGAATAAAAATTATATAAAAAAACAAACAAACAAAAGACGGTAACAAAGACACTTGGAATTCTACAGTCTCTTTACTGGTGATCCGCTCTCTTTGAAAGCCAGCATAATCTTCAGAATCAATTACTCTGCACATCTGTTGTTTTTTTTTTTTTTGTTTTTGCCTGCCGTGTTACAAGTGTATCGTCATTAAATTAATACCGTTCTTTGCAGTTGATTAAATTTAATAAAACATTTTGCCGCATTTGCATTACGAGGTTAAATTACAGAAATGCGTAGAAATATATTCACTTCTTCTTCTCATCATAAACATACATCTTTTCTCAAATTACTTAACCTGTTATTTCTCTTAAGGCTAATTGTGTTAGTTTAAATTTGTTTATAACCGTCGACACATATTCACAAGAACGTGTGACTCTATGTGCTTGTATTTATGTTATTTGTTTGAGTGTGTTGTTGTGTTGTATAAAAGAGATAAATGTAGCAATTTGTTCATGAGAAGATGTAAAACACCACTAACAATAAGTGAAATTCAATTAGTCAGGATAAATCAGGAAAATATTCGTTTCTGTTAATTGCCCCGAGGAAAGAGCGCATACACTTTTGCGCTGATATATAAAGGAAACTAAATAAGATAATTAAGAAGAGAAAGAAAAAGTGAAGGAATAGTAATAATACAACGGAAAACAATTATAAGAATCACTAGTAGTAGTAGTAGTAGTAGTAGTAGTAGCAGCAGCAGCAGCAGCAGTAGTAGTAGTAGTAGTAGTAGTAGTAGTGGTAGTAGCTTCAGCCGTAGCAATAAATAGAAAGATGAAGAGAAAGAAAATTAAAAATGCTACAAGATACAAAGAATTGAGGTGGAAGAGGAGGAGGATAAAGAAATGGAAAATACGACAAAATTTACAATGGCATTTAGACATGGCGAACACGATATTAACCTTCAGATCCCTATTGGTGAGTTCTTTAGTTTGTTTTACCTCTTATAGCTATAGTGTTATTGAAATGCTAATTTGAGTTTGTGTATCATCGTTCCAACGTCGATAAAAATGTGTGAGACTGGGGTCAAATCAATCGATAATCTTCTTCACCTAAAACGTTGTTGACTAGTACAAATGCGAGAGATCCTTAGGAACTTGGGGCGTAAATTGACCAAACGCACTGAATACAGAATGTTGATTTCTTGGAATCATGGTAAAGAGATCTTCAAAAGAAACTATCTTTTGTCCTTGTGAAAATGTGCAAGCTTTCTTGTTTAGCCTTAAACATTCTAGATATAGATGTTTTCCATCTAGTTTGGATTCTTTGCCATCAAATTTGGATTTTTTAAAAATCAAATTTGAATTCCTTGCAATCAAATTTGAATTTTTCAATTGGTGCTCAAGCCTTGAAAAACAATAAGAGTTAAACTACATCAGCCGTAAGGGAATACAAGTCTATCTTATCTAACTCGTCCAGTAGAGCCCACCAATTAATATCTGAAAAGTTCGATGAAATAACCCATGAACACTGCCATAGCTTCTACCAAAGGATGCTCCATTACTTCGAACGGTCTGAACAAGGGGAGATAATAAACGAATGATTCTTTTTCTATAATTTAAAATATCTCTTATTTTTCATCCTAGCATGACTGAAGAGAAAAGATAAAATTGTTTTAAAATCTCAGATGTCTTGTATGTACATAAGAAATATTTTCATGAAACACATAAACACTTAATGAAATACGAGACAGTGTTTAGTACTGTAAAGCATGCCGGATAAAATGCCCGCAGCATTTCGTCCGTCTTCCCGTTCTGAATCCAAATTCCGACAAAGTCGACTTTACTGTTCATCCTTCGTAGTTGATAAAATAGTACCAGTTCAACACTGAGGTCGCTGCATTCAATTTTATCCCCTTCACCGAAATTGCTGGCCGTGTGCCAAAAGTCTGAAATCACTACTACTACTACTACTACTACTACTACTACTACTACTACTACTAATGCTGCTGCTACGTCTACTGCTGCTATTATTTTTTTTATTACTATTATTATCATCATCATTATTGCTGTTCTTCTTTTTCTTCTCTTTGTTGTTGTTGTTGTCCTCCTTCTTCTTCTTCTTCTTCTTCTTCTTCGACTTGATGTTGTTGTTGTTGTTGTTCCTTTTCTAGTTTCTGTTTTATATCAAGTTGAGCCGGGTGAAAACTAGGCACCAGAAAATTTTTGTGACGACTTCATTTCGCCAGCACTCGTAAGCGATAGTCTATGGTATACGTACGTGCTTACGCGCGCGCGCACACACGCACACACACTCACACACGGGAAAACACACACTCACACACTCACACGCACACATGCGCACGCGTGCGAATTAAAGAGATCTAAATGTTAAAAAACAGACGGAAGTCTACAGAGTTCAATAATCACTATTGCTTCTTCGGCTCGGTATATCATGACACAATATTTATGAATTGCTGTATCTGTCTCTTGTTTACGTTGAAAATATATATATATTTGCTTATACATTTTCAGGTCCTGTTGATGAAGAAACACCCGTTGGTGAACACAATATAATACGAATAGAAAGAACCTACAGATCCACATTATGGGGCCTTGCTGGCTCCTTATTTATTCTTCTTATTGCGGCTGTAATTGTTCTTGTGGCAGTGTGTCGCTACTACAGGTGAGTTATTAATTATTTTTTACTTTAAGTGTCTTCATTTTTATACCTATACGGCTAGTCCTTTGCTACTAACGTGTTAAAAATGAAGAAAACAATAGGTAAAAATCTTCGGGTAAATGGTATGATGAGCAAGTGTTTCTATTGTACCGAATCTGTAATGGATCTGACGAACTCATTGCCCATATTATGAACAAACGCCCTTGAATTGCCCAGCACCAATATAAGATGTGGTGACACGATGAGATAGCGAAAGTGCTGTATTGTAAACTGAGTGGGTTTTGAGAGGGGCAAGACGTTGTACGTGTACAAACTGCAGAGAGTGACTGAATCGGAGACCTGGAAAATCCGGTGGGATTTCCCCATTCAAACAGAAAGGTGTTTGAGCACCACAATCCGGATATAGGAGCACTCCGTTGGTTACGACGATGAGGGTCCCAGCTGATACGACCAACGGAACAGCTTGCTCGTGGAATTAACGTGTAAGTGGCTGAGCACTCCACAAACACGTGTAGCCTTAACGTAGTTCTCGAGGAGATTCAGCGTGACACAGAGAGTGACAAGGCTGGCCCTTTGAAATACAGGTACAACAGAGACAGGAAGAAAGAGTGAGAGAAAGTTGTGATGAAAGAGTACAGCAGGGTTCACCACCACCCCCTGCAGGAGCCTTGTGAAGCTTTAGGTGTTTTCGCTCAATAAACACCCACAATGCCCGGTCTGGGAATCGAAACCACGATCCTACGACCGCGAGTCCGCTGCCCTAACCACTGGGCCATTACGCCTCCACACAATCCGGATATAGAGATGGTAGACAAGGTGAACTAAATGTGCTCCATAATCTATGGTGCTTGGCCCTCTGATCCACGAATAGTCAAGACGAAACGTGAAAATATGGACACAAACAACCCTTAAATACGAGATAGCTCGACGATGAAAAATAAAAAAGGTGAAAATAGTACAAATATTTGTTGGGTCACTGGGGACAGAATAAAAAGGCATCAAAGGAAATAGGAATAGAGTACCCAGAAGAGTTGTAACAAAACATTTACCTTCTTTTCACGGTCAGAATCATCAGCTAACTATTAAATAGTCGTAAAGGGTAAACGTAGTATAGTGTAGGCTGCAGGTAGCAAGCCCGCTACGTGTTTCAAGACTATGTGTGCTCCAACACAACTTGAATTAACAAAATAATAATAATAATAATAATAATAATAATAATAATAATAATAATATTAATAATAATAATAATAAAAATAATAATAATAATAATAACAACAACAATAACAACAACAACAATAATAAAAAAGATAAAATGTAGTTTGAAGAAAAATAAAAATGATTAAGAAGAGGAAGGAGAAGAAGAAGAAAAAGGAGGAGGAGGAGGAGGAAGTGAGAGACTACATGATTCAGACACTATATTAGGAAACACGAAAAGTGAAATCCTCTACGATATCGGTCTAGCCTAATTACTAGAAGTTTCAGTAAAATGTACTTTGAACTCTTTCTTACTTCCATTTAACATGGGTTGCAATATGAGAAGTGGGGAAAAAATAAAGCAAGAAAAAAGCTGGATGAGCACGGCTAGAATGTCTTTGGTGACAGATTTGTTCATACAGGACTAACATCAGATTAAACAGTATCAACAGAACACAACAACGTCAAAGTATGAGAGACGAAAATTATGAAGATAAAAGCAGGAGGACATATTCTAAGTTTCAACAGACACAATTACCGTAAAAAGTAATAATCAGACTTTTTCTCAAAGGAATATTGTCACTGGCAAATTAAATAGTCTACAGATATTAGTTTATGGTCAGGCAGAAAGCATTAAATATGATCTAATCATGCCTAGGTATCTTAGTTGGTTTGTATGATTATTGTATCTTCCTCGTTCACTGTCTACTTTTCGCACTTCGTATTGGAGTGCATTTCTCTAGTGAGGAAACAAATATTAATTTTCCGCTAATATTATACTCTGTAGGCATTCCACTTACTAAATGTGGTTCGATATTAATCTACTTCGAAACAACTAAATTATTGAAATGCATTACACAGTTTGACTCCGCATTCACCAATTGTTACATTTTGTTCTTTATAATAGTTTTTATGTACTTTTCTTGCAAATTGAACAAAAAAAAACGAAAGAATAACTTGTTACTTGCTATTTTGATGGGGTGAATGTAGTATGATTTCCAACACTCGACCAATTACCAAAATTTATTATCCTTCTAATGTACCTTTTACAATACCCGTTTTGAAATAATGGACTTCTCTTTGATAGATGCAGTTAGATCAAATGATTTAAAATGTAGTTATCCTTAGCTTGAATTTCCATCACTCTAGCAATCCAATCATAAACATCAAAGGAATAAAATCAATAACAACTTCAGGAAATTATGTTACAAAATTTTTGAGAATAGTGTAGTTGCTGAAAAGAAAAAGAAAAACAACACATTATGTTCATTTGCGAACTAAGTATGTAACATTAAGCCCTGTCGCAAATCAAATTATCTGTTGATCTGTTCTGATAACTGCTCTTCAATGAAATCGAAGAGAGTAGCAGAACAGAAATTATGCTACTGACAAGCAAATACTGATATGCAATTTTGCTTTTCATTTAAAACAAATCTAACCTTGAAAGGTAAATGAATCTAATATGACCTCACTTCTTCCAGTGACTAAATTATAGTGATTTTCAGGAAAATTACGAGTTTAGTGAGTTACCATTGAAGATTTGGGTTACGATAGAAACTAAATAATCAGCAGAAATCTTTTGTTTTACAAACTGTTTTGCAGTCACCAGAGGAGTAAGTGAATAGATTTTATTAGGAATTAACCGACCCTTGTTGCACTCTTCTGATTTCACTTTCTTAAATGTATATAAAATTAATAAAGAACGAATTGTGCGCATGTCACTTCGATGCAGCGGTTCCTGCTCTCGATATTTAGCTCTACATTACATGTTATCGAGTAAACCTGAATGCAGTCTTTAAAGTCATGTCATTGACGTCATATATTTAGAGATGCATACTATATTTAACATTAACGAAATTAATAAACGTTTCATAAAACGTTAACTCTGAAGCGTAACCGGTAAGAGAAAATATCTGTCAATGATTAATACATTTTACTATTACCGAACATAGCTGCAGTCACGTTTTAGACGTAATAGGACCTCATCAGAACAGGATATCTTCAACCATACATTCTATAGCAGCAGTGAAACAATCACCAAGTAAATGTATCATTTATAATGTGTCTATGTATTCTCGGTGTCATATATAATAAATGTAAAGTGATCATCTCTATAAGCTAGGGAGTGATCTGAAGTAAATTTAGTTATAACTAGCAGTATCACCCGGCGTTGCTCGGGTTTGTAAGGGAAATAACTATATAAGCATTTTTAGAGATGTAAAGTATAATAGCCATCTCAATATGGCTAACCACGAAGGGGGGGTGTTACTGTAGCTTTTTACGTTCTGAGATTTAATAATAAATTTTTAGAGAGTTACTTCCCTTATATATGCCAAAAATGCATTAAAAATGGGAAAAATTGATGGTAATTTTTTTTTTAAATCGTAGACTCATAGTAGACGCGCGCTAATACCCAGAAGGGATCGATATGAATAACGACTATAAGATACCCGGTTTTAGTTAAACTGCACCGCAAAATGTAGGAGTAGTTCGGAATCTAAATCGTAGGAGACAGACAGCACACAGCCTCACTTTTATATATAAAGATTATTAATAGATTGATCGACAATGTAAATATTCTCTTGATGTTTCGATGAGTCTCAGTATAACGTGTGTATGTGTACTTAAGTTTGTGTTTTTTTTGCTGAAACCGATTCATCATTTCTACAGTCTTTCCCTCTAAAATAATATGGGTATTGTTAGTGGCCTGGAACTGATTTATAGTCTGCTAACTTAAAGTATATAACATCGCATTCGCAAGTAATGATTAAGAATTCCAACATCTTATCGTGTCGCTGTAGTGATACTTTACTCATGTCACCAACATTTTCTTGCATCGTTGCATATAGACCAGTAGACTGGCTATCAACATTCTGTAGAACTTATCTCAAAGAATTTTCAATTCCTAGCACGTTGATTCAATCTCCATAGTCCGTTCACAATGCCTGTTCCACTTGGCGTGCTTCTATTATGACTTTTTTCTTCCTATTATATTAATTGAGGATTCGGTCAAGCTAGAGTACAGCTTTCCCACTGTTTCATATTCAGTATTTGGCCGAATGCAAAAACTTTTACGGAACAGTTTTCACGTATAGTAAATGTTCTTCGTTTAATCGAAATTGTCATAGCGAGTTGAGGGTTTAAGGTGGTTTTGCTGTTATCACTATTGTTATTACCAAAGCAATAAAACACTACTACTACTACTACTAACTACTACTACTACTACTACTACTACTACTACTACTACTACTACTATACTACTACTACTACTACTACTACTACTACATATTTAGTATTACTAATACAATTCGCAATATATGCATCATCATTATTATTATTATTATTATTATTATTATTATTATTATTATTAATTTAAGGCGGCGAGCTGGCGGAATCGTTAGCATACCGGGCAAAATGCTTAGTGGTATTTGGTCCATCTTTACGTTCTGAGTTCAACTGCCGCCGAGGTCGACTTCGACTTTGGCTTTAATCCTTTTTTTCATTACTGTTGTAATTTCGGTGGTGATCGTTGCGGTGGTGTTTGTGGATATTGTCGTTATTGCTGTTGTTGTTTCCTAGATTCAATGCGGTAAATGGCTGAAACTTTAGAGCATGGGCTCTTTCAGTTCAGAGTTGAGATCCCGCCAATTTAATCTTTAAACTTTCATAAAGTGCCAGTGAAGTAGTAGAGTCTATTTAATCACCTAATCCTTCCCTATAAAATTATTGGTTGATTGGTTGAATGACTAAGGAAGAAATCAATTAGTTAATTAGTTAATGAATTATGAAACCATTATTTCTCAGTTTCCATCTTATATTAAGTAAGGCTATTTTTAGGAAAAAGAAAATTCAGTCAATTCATTTTAATGATCTCCTAAAATGTGGCATATGTTGGTGGTATTTTCGACTGTGTCATATATGCTAGTAGTGTTGTTTGTTCGTTTATCAGGACGAAGGATTCTGATTGGGTTCATTCAGACAAAATAATGTTGTCATTGTTATCAAGCTGTTTTCCTTTCTCTCTGTTTAGTTTTTTTTCCAACTGATGTCGGATCTATTTTAGCTTCTTCGTTTTTGCACCGGTGTTTCTGCTGGATGACATTGCAGAGAAGTGCTTTCTCAAATGGTGTAAAATAATTTCTTAGTACATGTTTTAAAGTTGTTTTTTTTTTCTTTTTTCGTATAAGCTGATTTCTGTTTAAATTCTTTTTTTTTAATGATGAACAATATTGTCTGTTTAAATTTTTCGGCTTTACATTTGATGAGGTTGTGTTTATTATGACCCGAGTGATGGAGATCGTATACAGCCTGAATGTGATAGATTCCTTTATGAAGTGATCATGTCAAATAGTTATTCTGATTTTTAAGGAATAGACACTGTTTTTAACGTCTTGCTTGTTAGCCGTTATTTCATTTTTGCATTTATTTTGCAAGATTCTTCAAGTGAGAATGCATGTTGATACGAATGTAGCTTGGATAGGTTAAAAGACACATGCACTAGTTCTATTTCTCTTCTTTCTATCATAATTACTCAAAAATTTAATCAGTTGATCAATTAACTTGATCAATTTTTAATTCTTGGTTAATTTATACGTGAATGCTCAGTTTGTTTGATATGGTCTTAAAACAAAAGAATATATTATCAGGTAACCCCATAAGCTCTGTCCGATTTTAGCTTTTTTAAAATTGAATGAAATTTAGTAGTATTTTAGAAAGTCTAATGGAATTAAATATTATTTTTATGCATTTGTGTACATTTAAACTAATTAAATATTATTTTATAGTATAAAAAAGAATTAAGATTTCTTTGATTAAAACCCTTTCTAATATGCAAGTATCCAAAGAGCATTTGAGGCAAAAAAGGAAACTCTGCAGCCGAAGCAACTCCAAACATACACTCAGTTTATGGGAAAGAATGCTTGAATGGAAGAACTTCCAGAAGATAGTTTGCAAAATTCAGAAGTGGAGATTTCAGCCTTGAAGACGAAGATCGAACAGGACGTTCACTTGAGTTTGATTATAAGTTCCTTGAGGCATTACTTGAATAAAATCCTGCATTATCAGTTGAAGAATTGGCAATAAAGATTAGTTCAAACCATACCACTGTTCTCGTCATCTTCAACCACTTGGAAAGGTTCCTAAACTTGGAAAATGGGTGCCTCATGAATTGTCCGGAAGCAACCGCAAATCCCGAGTTGACATATGCTCTTCTCTCCATTCTCGCAAACTCAGTTCACCTTTTTTGGATAGACTTGTGACTAGTGATGAAAAATGGATCTTCTATCGAAATGTTAAATGTCGTAAAGAGTGGCTTGGTAAAAGGGAAAGAACTCAACCACAACCGAGAAGGGAACCTCATGGGAAAAAATGTTCTCTATCTGGTGGGATTGCAAAGGAATAATTCACTTTGAATTGTTACTACCTAATGCAACAATCAATGCTCAAGTCTACTGTCAGCAAATAGAGCGTTTGAACCAAACTTTGAAGAAAAAAGACCAGCTTTAGTGAATCGAAAAGGAGTAATGTTTCATCAGGACAATGCATGACCCCACATTGCAAAGATCTCCTCATAGAAGATCGAAGAGCTTGATTGGGAAAAATTCCTCATTTACTTTATTCTCGCGATCTTGCTCCTTCAGACTACCATTTGCTTCGTAGTTTACAGAATCATTTGGGGGACATAACTTTCACAAGGCAGGAGGAGGTCGAAACTGACATTTCAGAGTTCTTCTCTTTGAAGCCAAAAGAGTTTTACATTGATGGGATAAAAAAGCTTGTAAATAGATGGAAAGAAGTCATAGATAATCAGGGAAAGTACATTGATGATTAAATTTCAATTAAATATAAAATTTGATCACTTGTTTTCTTTATTCAAAATTCGGACAGAGCTTATGGGATGACCTGATAGTTGATAATATATGCCTCCGTATACTGTGTTAGAAAATAAGACAGATTGTCGCAGCTGGGGCGTCCGCTTTCATAGGACTGTTCAAGAATGAATTTGTGCTAGAAAATTGCAAACATAATTGACACGTTTCCTTTCAGTGCAGTAAATTTAACCACTTATTTGCTGAATTGTTGCTCCGAGTATTTAACGTAAGTTAATAGCTTTGGTGTTTGCTCTTTGCGTATGTTTATGCATTTATGCGTGCGATTACTTGATAGTAATTACACACAGATATGTGTGTGATTATCTGAAGATAACTATCACCTTTTAAAAATGTAATTTGTGAAACAGTAAAACCAAAATATCATTGAAAACATTACTTTTCATTGTGACTTTCCTGTTCGATGACACTTTTACCTATCAGCTTTCTTCTCTCACCTTAAATATATATATATATATATATATATAATATATATATATATATATATATATATATGTATGTATGTATGTATGTATGTATGTATGTATGTATGTATGTATACATACGCAGAACAGTATGCATAAAATTCTTCATTTACCGTTTGAATTTTAGAGGTTCTATTATTTAATTCCAGCTTCCAATAATTTCTTCCATTGGTTTTCATTTGTTGACTTAATATTTTGTTGAAGCTATTGCTGGAGAATTCAGCTGAAGATTACTGAAATGAATTGCATAAAACTTAAAGCCATTTTATAAAACATGACGACTGAAAATAAACAAGCGCAGCGATACGCCACATCAATCAGCAGAGGGCTGTAGAAACCTATTAATTCAATTACTCGTACATTGAAGCATTAAATGAGAGATCAAATTCTTAATGTTAAGAATCGAAATGGAACAAAACACAGCTCAGTATTCAAAAGCAAAAATTAAATCGATAATCTAATCACAAGTCATTTGAATAGCAAAATTCTTGAGAGAATTTGCGTCATCCTAGATGCTTTTTTTAAATCATGTCATGATCCATGTTGAGTATTGAATGAAATTACTCAGATCGCTAGAATGAAATGCATAAGGTTTATTTCACTTCTATTACTTGAGACTTGTTCGATGATTCAAGCATATCAATCAGCTCCTCAGAAAGTCACATAATAACTGCATGACCTTTCAGATGAAGAATAGTTACTTCATATCGAGTGATATTAAAACAGACTGTATACGGGGCTTAGGGTTAGCGTTAGAAATACCAATCCAATTTTTTAAAACTCTTATTCTGCAGTCATAAAAATGAAAGAATTTGTAAAAGACTGACGTTAGTATTGGTTTCAAATTTTGGCACAAGGCCAGAAAATTCCGGGGAGGGGATAAGTTGATTTTATCGGCCTCAGTACTCAACTGGTACTTATTTTATCAACCTCGAAAGAATGAAAGGCAAAGTCGACCTCAGCGGAATTTGAATTCAGACCATAACGATTGGCGAAATCACGCTCAGCATTTTACCTGGTGTGCTAAAGATTCTGCCACAACTCCGCCTTACCCTTGCGTTAATATAACAGACAAGACCATATCCTATAACAACGATGCCTTTCAACATAGCTCGGTCGAAGAAGGTTACAAACTCATTAAAATACAAATAATAAATTGCGTAAAAATAAGGTTCGCGTCACTCCACTGGCATAGCTATCTGTAGTTTGGCAAGTCAAATACTACCATCCCACTTCGATATTAAGTTTGATAAATAAAAAGGAAACGGATTTAATGCAAGACAATGTGTCATAAAATCGAGGAAATATCTTACAGAACTATAAGCATTATTTAAACATGAAAAAATAGTAAAATTAACAAAACGGTTCATAGGTTTCTTTATAATGTTTATTGGAAAAGGAATAAGTAAATATTTGACTATTTAAGTGAGTGGATGGCAAGTAGTCTACTAGTATTAACCATTTTGGGGGAATGGTGCACACCACTTAAGTATTTAAAATTATAGAAAGTCAGTGTGGTAACCTGGGCATAAATAAGTAGTAGCTGAAAGGAACCACTGCAATTATTTTATATCTACACTTTATATTAGTAATCCTATACAGATTATCCTATACAGATTATCCTGAAATGTTTCTAACAGAATAATATCACATTACATTGTTCCGATGTAACACAGTTTCCCCCCACCCCCCAAAAAATCATTGATATCTTTCTCACCTCCGAATCTAGCCTTTATTCTACTACTCGCTCAATTTCATATCATGAAATATTTCATATTCATATATTGCACACAGCAAGCGAAGTGCATTTGTGATATATTACAGCATTTACTAAGAAAGAGAAAACGTGAGGAAAATAAGATTTTCCTTCAAAAATGTTTGATTTTAACGAATGACCATCACCATTTCTATAACAGAGAAACTCTAGTGATTGTAAAACTTTAAAATCCCGTTAATTTTGACAGTATAGTATGATATAGCTTACTTTTGTGCAAATTTTAATTTTTAAATCTTTGTGTCTATGTGAAATTGTGTGCTTGAGTATTTCAGCTCTAAAATATTTGAAGTAGTAAAAAAAAAAAAAAGAAAAAATTACTGTGACAACAAAAATAAACCGTGAGAGGAGTTATATTTAGATTATTTTTCGTTTGTTTGACGTTTCATCGTGACTTTTTCTGAGTAATTTCCCTTTTCTGTATTTGTGGTTGTTCATTTATTTATTGTTAATTTTCTTCCACAGGAAAAGGTTACCGAAAAGAAGAAATAATCCTAACTTTCCATTTACAGAAGAAAATGTCTCTTTATATGAAAAAGAAAAGTAAGTCTTGTCAATATTGTCATTCTTTAGAAACGGCATTGCATACAACTTCATGAATTTATTCATTTATCTATAGAGAAAAGTCATGCAGAAATATATATGCCTCGCATCATAGATATACATTTCATGTCTGTTACATGAACACTAACATATTCATATATTTGTGTTATCGGTACGTATAAAATATCCTAACATACTATAGAATACATGTGCTCTAAATATTTATATTTCTATGAGTTGAATTCTTACATAAACCTACTCACTGTGCTAAAATTCGCATACGTTGGTATCATATATATTATTTAGTCTGCGTAATCATTCCATTCTGTTAGAGAAACTTTGAAAATATGAAGAAAAGTTGAATGTCAGAATACTTGAAATTTCAGAATTACATATTTATTTTAATGTGTTTAAAGATGAAATATTTGACATCTCTGAAACAATTTATAATGTGAAACTTGTTCGGATTCGACTAAGTACCCAGTAAAAGGAGCTCCTAAGCAATCAAACAAGTAAAATACGCTGCATAGATATAAATTTATGATTACGTTGTTAATAATGCAGAAAATATTGAATACATCTAATAGCATAAATACAAAATTCGAATATACATCGTCTATTGTATACAACTATCTTATCATTAGAATAAAATTTGTGACATGATTGCTGTTTTGTAACAAGAAAATACGATACCGTTATCTGAACTGATTCTGTGATCTTTTATATTTGGCACGTAAGCAATCCACACACACACACACACACACACACACACACACACACACACGCAAACACGCACGCACGCACACACACAAGCACACACACACTATAATTACAATTCAAGCATACTTCCTTGCAATAATTATTAGGCAAAAATGCAATGCGTTCTTTGACGTCTGACTCTGTGAAATGAGGAAAGACAACTTCCATGACCATTGCTGTGTGTAAAAGACTGCTGGTGAGGAGGGGAACTAGATTACGTTTTATATTTTTCTGAATATGAAGGAGCTCAGCAACTCATCGAGTTCTCCACAGGTAGAAACTTTGGACCGAATGCTCAGGCAGATTGGAATCTACTAATAACATTAAAGAGCTGGTGATGTTATACACAAACATCTTGTTTACTGCATTCTACTGATTTTGCACAGTTTAATTCCACCGAAATTTATTAAGAATGTACAAATCTGACCAAGGTTAATATAGAAGAAATTTACTCAATGTTATAGAGTTGGGGTCGAACTCAGAACCACGTGTTTACACCACACGACCATGCTTTTACAATATGTAGAAATATTTTTTTAATATTTGTTTCACCTCCACTATTGTCTGCTATTACAAAACAATATTCTAAGATCTATCATTTTCATTTCAAGTATTTTGTCTCTAGGGTACGATAAGAAAAATGTATTTGTTTGAAATAAGTTTCATCAGATAAATTCCATAAAAAATAGATTATTAATATATTTGTTTTTTCGTTTCTTTCAGAGCACAATATTTTTCTCTCATTCTTTCTTGCTGCATTTTATAAGTATACTGCTATCTTCAATTGCTGAGTGAAAAAAAAATTCTATATCGTATTACGACTAGTCATAATGTATTGGGGAGTAATAAGAGACTAATAACTTGCTTACTGTTCAACGTAAATGTTATCTGAATGCAATATGAATATCATAGAGAAAGAGTTTGCACTTCTACTTTTCATAACGTCCAAGGGTTTTTTTTTTGGATATTGAAGTAGCTCTGCTGAAATTCATGAAATTCCAGTGTTACAATAATTTCATTTCTAGTTCACATAATTCATCTCACTTTTCACCATCATTGATCAAAATGTGATACTTTTGTGCAAAACATCATATAGCTCTTATGACTGCTTTGTATATTTACCTTACATTTTTATTTCGCTGAAAGATATTGATAAAGTGTTGAAAAATATGTACAAATGGAAAAGACGTACATATGAAATATATGTGCAGATGTAAATCCGTATATATGAAACTAATGTACATATGTACATAACTATGTACATTACCACATTACAATATTACGTAGGTGATTCTTTCTTATTATTTTCTTTTATAAAATATATTACGGTGGATATCAGTTGCAACCTCTACAGAAATGTACATGTGAACACTCTTTACAAATATAAACTTCGTGATCTCAGATTACTCCGCAAATGCAGCGATATAAAGAAAAATGCACCTTGCACTAGTCTTCCATCATCAATTTTTCGCTATCACCTGCGAAACATTCAATATTTTATCTCATGCTTTGAAAGCTTGGTTCAAAATTATTCAATTAATCCACGGAGTCGTTTACAAGTTTTCCTGTCTTGTCACTAATCTTACAATCTTTTAACATTTCTGTAGTAAGCGAGATTAATAAAACGTTCTTCATTATTTAGTAGTGATTATGCTTTACCAAAAGGTAATATACACTGATATCCAACGCATGTATGGAAGAAGGGCCTAGTCATTAGAAACTAACCATAACAAATACGCTGACAATATTTTTCACTTCATGCAATACTAACCTATATGTAAATGCAGTAGAAATTATCAGATGATTATTTTAAAATGGGTGAAAATATCAACTCTCCTTGATGGCCCTCTATAAAAGTTCGTTCTAAGATATGATTCTCCGTTCATTATAACGAAATGCATTAGTAACTATCAATTAATCATCAGTTTATTATGCACAAAATTCACTATTTACTTCAGATCATTACATCGTACAAAAACGAAAAAAAAAAAAACCTAGTTACCCTTTTATATTAATTTCGTTCTCCATCTATTTAAACACCATTAACACCACGAAGCAGCGCTTACATGACACCTCTACATCCTAGAAATAGCCACCAAATATCGTTCAAGTCGCATTTAATTATATAACGAAAGTTAGATACGAGAAACGTTGCTCAAGAGACATTATTTAGGAAGAAATTATGAGAAATTCATGGTTCATCATACGTATGATTGATCAGGTCTCAACTCGGAATAAACAACAATAGCAATTCCCATCAGATACCTATTCATCCGATTAATGACTATCATATTATTTCCGTCATTTGTGCCCAATCAATGAAACTAAATATATTGAATATTATATTAGTAGAACGCCATATATTTGCAGAAGAAATATAGTCGATATAATCGACTTATTATGTATTGTTTAGACTACAATTTGGAAACTATAGTTTCGATCTCACAGGTATGCACGGAAGCGATACCTTGTGCGCTTTATTTCTTATAGCAAGAATGTCTAGGAAGTGTCTAACTCCGAATGCAAAGTAATGGTTCTCATAATTTTTCCCGATGGAAGCGCTGGTTCTCATAATTTTCGCGTTGAAAGATAGACACAAACACGGGTTATACTCCCATATATATATTTATATGCATGTATATATATATATATATGTATTTATGTATGTGAGTGTGTGTGTGTGTGTGTGTGTGTGTGTGTGTGTGTGTAAGGCGACGAGCTGACAGAAACGTTAGCACGCCGGACGAAAAGCGTAGCTGTATTTCGTCTGCCGTTACGTTCTGAGTTCAAATTCCGCCGTGGTCGACTTCGCTTTTCATCCTTTCGGGGTCGATAATTTAAGTACCAGTTACGCACTGGGGTCGATATAATCGACTTAATCCGTTTGTCTATCCTTGTTTGTCCTCTCTGTGTTTAGCCCCTTGTGGGTAGTAAAGGGAGAATAGAAAAGGAAGGCGGTGAGCTGGCAGAAAAGTTAGCACGCCGGGCGAAATACGTAGCCGTATTTCGTCTGCCGTTACGTTCTGAGTTCAAATTCCGCCGACGTCGACTTTGCCTTTCATTCTTTCGGCGTCGATAAATTAAGTACTAGTCACGCACTGGGGTCGATATAACGTCTTAATCCGTTTGTCTGTCCTTGTTTGTCCTCTCTGTGTTTAGCCCCTTGTGGGTAATAAAGAAATAGGTATTTCGTCTGCCGTTACGTTCTGAGTTCAAATTCCGCCGAGGTCGACTTTGCTTTTCATCCTTTCGGGGTCGATTAAGTACCAATCACGCACTGGGGTCGATATAACGACTTAATCAGTTTGTCTGTCCTTGTTTTTCCTCTCTGTGTTTAGCCCCATGTGGGTAGTAAAGAAATAGGTATTTCTCCCGTTGGTACGTTCTGAGTTCATATTCTGCCGAAGTTGACTTTCGAGGTCGATAACTAACGCACCAGTTGGGTTATTGGGGTCAATATTATCGACTTATTCCCCTCCCCCAAATTCCAGGCCTTATGGCCATGGTAGGAAGGATTATTTATAGCTTTTCATGTACAAATGAAATGGTTCTAATGTTATCCCATTAGTTTTATAATAAACCTGAACACAGCAGATGCCATCCGTCAAGCCTCCTGCCAAAGTTCTAAAGAGTACATATTTAACCTCTTAAGATAATCAATCACCTCATTTAAATATAATAATGCTCATCATTTAAAGCTATATTTCTATTTGGTATTTGAAATTTATCAACACTTTCAGTCAAATGGTGATTGAATGTTATAAAAGACAAAGACAGAAAGAATGGTGCGGAAATGACACAATAGCATTACTAACGGGTGAACATAAAGTGAGCAGAGTCATTTGCACGCGTGGGTGTGTATGTTTGCCTCCGTTTACGCGATCATGCGTGTGTGGTGGGGTTCATGCTTAGATATGTTGTTTGTTTTTTTCTTTGCTTTTTGTACTTGTGTATGCTCAAGGCAATATTTTAACATGAACCACACTGTAATGTTTCAAACAATTGAATTTAATAGCATCATGATGTGACTGATATTTACTTATTTCTATATTTTCAATCTGTAAGTGATACGATTCTTTAATTCTTTTACTTGCTTCAGTTATTAGACTGCGGCCATGATGGGGCACCGCCTTGACCAATTTTCAGTCGAATGAATCGACCCCAGTATATATATTTATTCGTTTGTTCATTTATTTATTTAATTATTTCATTTTAAATCCTGGCACTTATTTCATCGGACTCTTTTGCCGAAACGTTAAGTTACGGGATCGTAAACACGACAATAGCAGTTGTCAAACGGTGGTGGGAGACAAACACACAGGCACACTGACAGACAAATACACACATGCACAAATATACATATATATATATATATATATATATATATATATATATATATTATATATGTATTTATGTATGTGAGTGTGTGTGTGTGTGTGTGGTGTGTGTGTGTGTGTGTGTAAGGCGACGAGCTGACAGAAACGTTAGCACGCCGGACGAAAAGCGTAGCTGTATTTCGTCTGCCGTTACGTTCTGAGTTCAAATTCCGCCGTGGTCGACTTCGCTTTTCATCCTTTCGGGGTCGATAATTTAAGTACCAGTTACGCACTGGGGTCGATATAATCGACTTAATCCGTTTGTCTATCCTTGTTTGTCCTCTCTGTGTTTAGCCCCTTGTGGGTAGTAAAGGGAGAATAGAAAAGGAAGGCGGTGAGCTGGCAGAAACGTTAGCACGCCGGGCGAATACGTAGCCGTATTTCGTCTGCCGTTACGTTCTGAGTTCAAATTCCGCCGACGTCGACTTTGCCTTTCATTCTTTCGGCGTCGATAAATTAAGTACTAGTCACGCACTGGGGTCGATATAACGTCTTAATCCGTTTGTCTGTCCTTGTTTGTCCTCTCTGTGTTTAGCCCCTTGTGGGTAATAAAGAAATAGGTATTTCGTCTGCCGTTACGTTCTGAGTTCAAATTCCGCCGAGGTCGACTTTGCTTTTCATCCTTTCGGGGTCGATTAATTAAGTACCAATCACGCACTGGGGTCGATATAACGACTTAATCAGTTTGTCTGTCCTTGTTTTTCCTCTCTGTGTTTAGCCCCATGTGGGTAGTAAAGAAATAGGTATTTCTCCCGTTGGTACGTTCTGAGTTCATATTCTGCCGAAGTTGACTTTCGAGGTCGATAAATTACGCACCAGTTGGGTTATTGGGGTCAATATTATCGACTTATTCCCCTCCCCCAAATTCCAGGCCTTATGGCCATGGTAGGAAGGATTATTTATAGCTTTGCATGTACAAATGAAATGGTTCTAATGTTAATCCCATTAGTTTTATAATAAACCTGAACACAGCAGATGCCATCCGTCAAGCCTCCTGCCAAAGTTCTAAAGAGTACATATTTAACCTCTTAAGATAATCAATCAACCTCATTTAAATATAATAATGCTCATCATTTAAAGCTATATTTCTATTTGGTATTTGAAATTTATCAACACGTTCAGTCAAATGGTGATTGAATGTTATAAAAGACAAAGACAGAAAGAATGGTGCGGAAATGACACAATAGCATTACTAACGGGTGAACATAAAGTGAGCAGAGTCATTTGCACGCGTGGGTGTGTATGTTTGCCTCCGTTTACGCGATCATGCGTGTGTGGTGGGGTTCATGCTTAGATATGTTGTTTGTTTTTTTCTTTGCTTTTTGTACTTGTGTATGCTCAAGGCAATATTTTAACATGAACCACACTGTAATGTTTCAAACAATTGAATTTAATAGCATCATGATGTGACTGATATTTACTTATTTCTATATTTTCAATCTGTAAGTGATACGATTCTTTAATTCTTTTACTTGCTTCAGTTATTAGACTGCGGCCATGATGGGGCACCGCCTTGACCAATTTTCAGTCGAATGAATCGACCCCAGTATATATATTTATTCGTTTGTTCATTTATTTATTTAATTATTTCATTTTAAATCCTGGCACTTATTTCATCGGACTCTTTTGCCGAAACGTTAAGTTACGGGATCGTAACACGACAATAGCAGTTGTCAAACGGTGGTGGGAGACAAACACACAGGCACACTGACAGACAAATACACACATGCACAAATATACTATATATATATATATATATATATATATATATATATATATATATATATATATTATATATACATATATATATACATACATATATATATATATAAAATCCTTAAAATCCTTAAAAATGTTTTAGCCCGAAGGCCGCGGCCATGCTGGGGCACCACCGCTGAATGAGCCACACTAGTTTGTGAATCCACCTCTGATACGTGGCACTTGATCAACAAGGGAGTTCGATGCTGCTGCCCGCATCCGCGTCTCCTGTCGTGAGGTAGGTTCATCTGGGACTTCCAACAAGAAGAGATCCAGTTTAGTTTTAAAGAAACCCACATCCACACCATGTAAGTCTCTCAGGCATTTAGGGAGGATGTTGAAAAGCTGTGGTCCTCTGAAACCCAAGCTGTTGCAGTATCTGGACCTGTATTTTGATGGTGATGTTGGAATCCTTGGCACCACACGCGGCGCGCCCCGTTCTGC
>NC_042997.1:47261139-47263639 GCF_006345805.1 Octopus sinensis | reverse complement strand
CGCATATATTTATGGACCACGTCCTGCACTTCTTCGTCCGAGACAAATCGACGAATTCGTAAAGGATGTTTCAGCATTCCAAAAAGATGATTGTCGGAGGGACAAGATCTGGGTGTAAAAACGGTGTTCGAGCAACTCAAAACACAATTTTCCGATGTGTTCATCGGTGTGGGCAGCTGTATTGCTGGTATACATTGTCAATCCGCACTAACATTTGATTTAACAGTAGACCTTTGAGTTTGGTGCGAATTACTGGTTTTAGTTTGTTCGTCAGCATTTCACTGTAGTTTACACTGGTGACTCTACGCTCCTCTTTGAGGAAATGTCCCAATATAGGCCCTTCAGCCCCCACCCCCAAATGGCTAGCGTCACTTTTTCTGTAGCAGACCGAGTCTCGTATTTCTATTTCGCTGGCGATTATAGAGGTTCTCACTCCATATTCTGTCTTTTGGATCTTATTTCAAAGTAATGGACCTAGACATCATCACCTATGACTATTGTTTCCAAAAATACTTTGCAGTCTTCGGTGTAGCAAATCACACGATTGTGCTTATGCGCTTCGGTAAGTTCTCTCGGTATCAATCTCGCAAAGACTTTACAGAAGCGAAACTTGTGGATGATATCCTATGCAGATCCACGACTAATTTGCAGAGAACATACCACCTCATCGATTATGAAACGTCCGTTCGCCAGAACCATCTTTTAATCTTGTTGAATCTTAACATCAGTTGCGGAGGTTGATGGGCATCCTACTCTCTCTGCTTGTTTCACGTTTGTTCTGCCATTTAAAAAAAATTCTTTATTCACTCATTTACACTTGTACGCAGTCGAGCGCTGGACACGACACACATTACAACCAGAGAAATCTGATCCTTGATCGTTTTCCTTGCTTGATGTCACCTTGACTTCACGTCAAAATCGAAAAATGAAAATGTATTAGTAAAATTAAAGCATGAAAAGAAAGCAGCATTTATAAGTACATGACGAACAAAAGAGAAACAAACAATTGAAGTATATTAATATTGATTTCAAATTTTGGCAGAAAACGAGCAATTTCACGCATGAGGCAACTCATTTACATTGACCCCAGCGATCAACTGGTATGAAAGACAAGCAAAATTGACCTCAGCAGAATTTAAACTCGGAACGTAAATACGGACGAAATGCCGCTAAGCATTTCGCTTGGCGTGTTACCGATTCTGCCAGCTCACTACCTTAACAAACATATTAATATTGAGAAACATATACCATGGAGATTGAGCTAATTCAAGAGAAAAAAAACATATGGTGAACATTTACAGAACTACAACAAAGAAAAAGTGTAAACAAGTGTTTTTGTGAGGAAGATCTAATACTAGAGAATTCTAAAGCTACAAATTTTAAATATCAATATCTGAAGGTGAAAAGAGTTAAAGAAAGAAATCCATAGAATTCACTTCCATAGTAAAGTGATAAAATAACATCGGCAATACAGACGGAATCATAGCCATTTTAAACACATTGGCAACAGAATCAGACAATATTACCAGTGAAGAAATCATCTAATATTAGAAGTAGCAATAGCAGTCGCAAAGAAAATTGGATACTTTCAGAAAACTTATCAAATATTAACCCAAGCAAACAGCGTGAAAAACCAACCTACGGAAACACTACAAAAGAAAATAAAACTTTCGATCTGTAGGAGAAAATATATGAATAAAAAATAAGTGGAATAGAGATGTATACAACAGAAGTACCAACATAAAAAAACCGTCTACGACCTGCGATCATTGCTGAGTAGAAAATGAAATTCAATAATATTTCTTTGAACAACAACAGCAACAATAACAATAACTAAAAAGAATGAAAAAATAATTACTGCAAAAAGAAAATCAAAAATAGAAAAACAGCAGCAACTACATTAACGGTAAAAATTAAACTTTTTCTGAGAAATATAAGAACAAGAGCACCTACTGTGAAAGAAGGAGGTTAACTGGTATAATCGATCTCAGTATTTAACTTATACTTTATTTTAGCGACCCTGAAATAATGAAGTCTCAACTTTGCTTTACTCCGTTCGAGATCGTTAAGAGAAGTACCAATGAAATATAGGTGTCGATGGAATTGACTATGACTTCAAAATAGTTGAACTTGTGCTTAAATCAGAAAGAAAATAACTACAAAACCAATACTAATATCTTTCAAATTTTGCCACAGGGCCAGCAATTTATGGGTGGTGACGTTACTTGATTACATCGACTCCAAATCTCGACTGGTATTATATATTATTGACTCCAAAAGGATGAAAGTAAAATTGAGCTTGTGGTTTTTAACTCAGAATGTAAATAGTGGGAAAGAATGCCATTCTTCGATGCATTCGTAGCGATTCTGCCAATCACGAAGGCAAAGAATTTTACTAATATTCAATAATTAAGAACTCCAACACTAACATTTTAAGAAAATTAGAGGTATGGAGTGTAGATTAATTGCTGCAGCAAGGTTTTGTAGATGAAGTACACCA
>NC_042997.1:47251139-47256139 GCF_006345805.1 Octopus sinensis | reverse complement strand
ACAACAGACTGGGACAGAAGGTTTTTTGGAATATAGCCAGCATCCAGTGAGTTTCTCCACAGATTAGCAAGGGGAGATGCAAGTTGGTGTCGACACACCTTCAGGACACAAGCAGGGAACCTATCGGGGCCTACTGCTGAATTGTGTTTTATTTCGTTTATCGCCGCTAAGACATCAGGGGCACTAAACGTTATGTCCGATATAGTGTGTTGGGGACATCACTGATACAGCCCAGATCGGCCATATCAGGATTGCTGAAAACAGAGCAGTTGTTGTTTCTGCAGTATCTCGGCCATGGATTTGGCATTATCTTGGAGAGTGCCAGTTTTGTCAATTAGAGGGCCTACAGTGGAGACAGTGACCCTGCGTTTCCTCGCAAATGAAAAGAACACTTTGGGGTTGAGTTTGATTTTTTCAATGGCCACTTCTCCTCAGCTGATCTTTGGTTATTGATGAGGGTCTTCATGCATTGTTGGAGGTTATATTTTTTGGATTCAAGCAGTGCGATAGCCGTCGAATGTGTGTGTTGCTGTTGGCAGTACTTTAGTTTGTTAATTTTTTTGTTTGTTCTTTTTATTTTTCTGATAATGGTTTTTCTGTTTTGGGGGATTCTGCACTTTTTGTTCACAGGTCTTGGTGGGGAGTGTTTTGCACATATGTCTGTGACGGTGTCTACAAAGATCTGCCAAGATGTCTTATGGTTGGTGGAGATGTGTGTATGTGTAAAGGACCAGTCAACATTTGATAGCTCGTTCCTGATTGCATCCCAGTTGGCTTTATGGAGATCCATGTTGTCAAATGGGTGGGCTGGAGGAAGGTCACTAGGATTAGCTTTCGGCTGGTGGAATTTCATGTTACAGAGAACCATGTCATGGTCTGAAAGAAGGGTTTTTTCCACTGTAACGTTATGTATAGTGTTAGTGTGGTTACTAACACTAGGTCCAAAATGTTCTGATGTCTTGTTGGTGCAAGGACAAGTTGGGACAAGAAAAACTCATTCGTAAAGTCGAAAAGTGACTCTGCTGCTTCTTTGTCAGCGGTTGAGGCGGGAGTGCTTGGTTTCAAACAGTTTGTAGTCCAGTCAACACAGGGTAGATTGAAGTCTCCCATCATGAGTATGTTGCTAGAATGGCACTGTTGAATAAAGCACTTAATGCTGTTGAGGCATTCTTTAAAGCACAGTATGGGTGTTTGGGGCGGCCTATAGAGCCCAATTACTGTCAGGTCATTGGCTTTGTTGTGCACGGTGACTGATTCACAGTAGCCGTTGGAGAATATACTATTTCCATCTGCCGTAAATGAATCATGCAGGAAAATGGCAGTTCCACCCTTCCTCCTGCCGATACGATCCGCGCGGATGGTTGTGAAATTCTTCACTCTCACTTCGGCTTCCAAGTGGGAGTGTCAAGGTGGTCTCAGTGAGAATGAAGAAAGGGATGTGGTGTGAATGGTTACCAACCCAGTCTTCAATGAATTGGACCTTCCATTTTTGTGCATTGATGGAAGGGCTGACACCTTGTGCATTGAGTAGGAATGTGGAGGTTAGTGTAGTGGCTGGTTTTGACTGTTGCAGGGGGCTTGGATTTTTTGTGTGTTAGTGGCAGCAATGTGGGGAATTGGTGCACTGGGGTAATAGCATAGGATGGTGTTGAGTGATGGCTAGAATGTTTTTGTGTATCTCTTTTGCCATGTTCAACATGGCTAAAAAAGAATTTTCCTGCTTAGGAGCAATTTTTGGCTGGAGGTGTGGTTGCACTGTTGGATAGGGTTGTAGTTTCCACTTTTGTTGTTGTTGTTTTTGTGTCTTCCTGAAAAGACTGGACCAGCATTACTGCAGCATGGTGTGTTTCTATTTTTATTGTTATTCAGGTTTGTGTGTTGGCTTGAGGCCCCGTTTCTGTTTGTGCGTCGGGTCCCTGGAAGATGAGTGAAGGGACAGTCACTCAGTAGACATGTTCTCTCACGTTGGGAATACCGGCAGATTTTGGGACTCCGAGTTGTGTGTGTTTTGAATTTCGATTTACTATTTGGTGGTGTTGATTTTATTGTGATGCGTGCTTTGGCCTTGGCCGGTAGTGCGTCTAGTGCCGGGTAGATGCGTGAAGATGCAGTCACTATTTGTGCAGAGTCTCTGGCGCAGTGAATAGCGGCATATTTGGGGATTTCTTGTTTGAGCCGTGGGGGCGCATTCTGCTTCCTATGTTTCTTTAAGTTTTTGTTACTGCAGTAGTATTGAGGTGGTGATGTGGGGGAAGAGGGCAGTGGTTTCTTATTTGGTTTTCTGTCGGTATTTTTGGTGATAGAAGACGATGGTGGCAGCGGTGGTGATGATGATGATGATAATTGTGGTGGTTGCTGTGAGAGCGGTGAAAAGATACTGGCATTTAGTGAATCGTCTAGTAAGCTAGAGTTGAGGAGTGGCTGTTGTTGTTCTTGTTGCTGTGGCTGTTGTTGTTGTTGTTGTGCCTATTATATATATATAATATATATATACATATATATATATACATATATATATACATATATATATAACATATATATATACATATATATATATATTACATATATATTATATATATATATATACATAATATATACATATATATATATATACATATTATATACATATATATATATATACATATATATACATATATAATTACATATATATATATACATAATATATATACATATTATATACATATATATATAAACACATATATATATGCATGCATATAGATACATATATATATATATAAATAAATACACACACACACCACACATACGCACACACACACACATATCAGTACTTCAGATCTTTTAGTGAAAGTCTCAAATGGGAGACAATTAGATTAGGAAATCACAAATGAACAGTGTGAAATTAAAAAAAAAACCGAAACTGCTAATGTATAAACAAAACATTTATAGAAGAAAGCAATAAAGTTACCTTTCAAACTGCCAGGAATTTGCTATAAGTATTTACTAATCAAATCCCAGTACTTGACCGTTTTTTCACTTTGTTAGTACCAGAATGAAGCAAAACCAAGATGACCTAGAATGGTATCTCAATTGAGAACCCAAAGAACTGAAATAAATACCGCAAGATATTATGTCTTACGGTCTAACTATTAAACCAAACCGCCACCAGAATATTTTGTTTTATCAAACGCAGAAAGCTTATACAGAGAGCCGACCTCATTGAAAGCATGTTTTACATGCTTTTATATTGGCTTAAAATTTTGGCACGAATGTATATGCATATCTTTACGTATATAAAAATGTATCTAATTGCGTGTGTGTTTCTGAAATGGTTGACAGAAGAATATAAACAACGTATAGAATAGAACACAACTCAACTAGAATATTTACATTAGGTGTACGGCATTTATATGTTCTCGTACAAATGCTCTCCATGTGACTTGGTACGCCAAACCAATCGCAAATGTTGACGAATTGAACTATCTAGGCTCGAAAATAAGAATGGACAGAGACAGCATTCATGAAATAAATACAACTGTCAGTAAAGCCAACCAATTATTTGGTATGTTAAACTCAATATGGAAATCATCAATACTCAGTAAGGGCACCAAAATACGATTTTACAAAAACAACATACTTAGCATCCGCCTTTATGGATCTGCATGTTGGAAAACAGCCAAAAGAATCGAAAGGAAATTGGAGATATTTCAAAATATATGTTTACGAAAAATTTCGGAACTGGCCAAACATGATCTCGACTAGCCAACTAAACACCAAGGCTAACGTGAAACCAATAAGAGAAACTATTGAAGCAAGAAGATGGAAATGGCTGGGTCGAGTTTATCGCTATAAACCGAACTCAATTGTCAGGATGGCTTTGTAATGGTTTCCAGAAGGTTAAAGAAGAAGTGGCCGATCAAAAGAAACGTGATGTAGAGCGATAAGAAAAGATCTTAAAAGCAAGGGGTTAATATTGAAACAAGGACGATTGTTTCAATGATTTTGATGTCGCCTCAAGTGCCACACGGCACAATGTGGACCGAGTGAAATGAATGAATGAATATATATACGTATATAGACGTAAATATATATATATATATATATATATGTATATTTATATATATGTATATATACATGTATGTATATATGTATAGATATGAATATATATGAATATATATGTATGTATATATGTGTGTATGTATATATATATATGTATATATATTTGTGTATATATATATATATATATATATATATATATATATATACCTGTTGCAAACTAATTTGCTACATAACTTCTAAAGTAATTAGAGGTACTACGTTCATGAATTCCCATGACTTTCATCTAAATATTTCAGATGGTCGTCCAAGTAAATGTTAAAATGAAGGCTCGTAATTTTCTTACGTGACGAAACATTTTGATAGAATAGCTGGAATTCTTTCAAATATTCAGTTTCATTTATTTCATTGACGATTTAAACACAAAATCGTCTTCCATAGACTTTCATCTCTAAATATATAAAAGTATGTGAGATAGCGAGCTGGCAGGATCGTTTGGACGCCGGGCAAAATGCTTAGCGGCATTTCGTCCATCTTTACGTTTTGAGTTCAATTTCTGTCGAGGTCGACTCTACTTTTCATCCTTTTCATAGAAATAATAGTCTTACCCTCTCTCTGGAACTTGCTGGCCTTGTACCAAAATTTTAAGCCAATTTTAATGCATAGCAAAGTATTGCGGGTTACATACGCCAATGAATGCACCCTATGCAGCAGAAACACGTATCGGTCATTTTAACGAACTGATTATGTTGAATAATTAACTGTGAAATTAACTGGAAAATTTGGAGATGTACCAGTGTTCCTATTCATTGTGATTCTCTTGGATTCACACACGCCCCTATGTTTGTTCGTTTGTACCTATGTATGTATGTATAACTGGTTTCATTCTGATTCCGTCTACCAAATCCTCTTACAACCATGTGGTAGGGAGGCAAGCTTCTTACTGCACAGCCATGTCTCTCTCT
>NC_042997.1:47243639-47246139 GCF_006345805.1 Octopus sinensis | reverse complement strand
TGCACACATAAAATGTAGGTAGATTCGTACATTAAACAAACTATATTTATGACTTAGCGTAAGAACTTAGATATAAAATAGTAAATAGAAAGGGAGATAGAGGGGGAAAAAGCCGTTCATTCTCCCTTTGTCATTTAGATGATTTCACACACACATATACGCACACAAACACACACATATACATATACATATATATATATATATTATATATATATATATATATATATATATATATTTGTATGTATGCATGCATGCATGTATGTATATATGTATGTATGTATGTATGTTGGTATGAAGCGACTGGAAAATAATTGCAAAGATAGAGTGTGAAACGGAAAAGAAGATGTCCCTGTGTCCGTATACCTTCAAAATATCATAGCGAAAGTCATGACCGAATAGCCTGATATGCAAGAGTACACCAATGATACGCGCCTTTCTTCCACCACTGAAGGCATACAGAGAGGGGAGAGGGCTGAAAAAGAGAAAAACAAGATCAGGGAGAAAGAGTGTAAGAAAAATAAAGTGAATAAACGAAAAGTAATGTTTCCAAGATAAACACCTCGGGCTGCTCTAGTATGGACTTTGTAGTGAAACTTCCAGAAAAAAAAAAAAGATAAAACAAATGTTGGAGAAAAACGGATTTTCCAAAATGTGTATAAGAGGTGCAAAAGTGGAAATATGCCGATTTTACCTGCAATGGACACAATGCTCGCAACTGGAGTTTGCATATCTCAGACTTTGGCAAAAGTGAGTGGGCCTCAACCAGAAGGAGCACAAAGAGAAGCATGGCACAAGAAAGAAAAGAAATCACACACTGTCTGCTTCTATAAGACGAAATGCAGATCTAGTGCGTGCTACTTTAAACAACCAGCTTTAACCAGATGTTAAAAGGCAGCAGTTGTATAAAAAAGTCTTTTGATCATTATACAAAAGATGGTGCAGCAACTGACCCGGCTACGTCAAGCTCACCTTTGGAAATGACAGTAGAATCTTACGATTGAAATATTTAAACAAACCCGAGGAGGTGCATTTTACACCTTGGATGGGAAATGGATGTTAAGGATTACACATCTGATCAATATACTATGAGTAGAAAAATGTTCCAAAACAACAAATGCAGCGAATATCACATGAATATCGTTTATCCCATTTCCATCATTAAATTATGTGTGTAAATATATATGGAGGCGCAATGGCCCACTGGTTAGAGCAACGGACTCGCGGTCATAGGATCGCGGTTTCGATTCCCAGACCGGGCGTTGTGAGTGTTTATTGAGCGAAAGCACCTAAAGGCTCCACGAGGCTCCGGCAGGGGGTGGTAGTGATCCCTGCTGTACTCTTTCACCACAACTTTCTCTCACTCTTACTTCCTGTTTCTGTTGTACCTGTATTTCAAGGGGCTGGCCTTGTCCCTCTCTGTGTCACGCTGAATAACCCCGAGAATTACGTTAGGGTGCACGTGTCTGTGGAGTGCTCAGCCACTTACACGTTAATTTCACGAGCAGGCTGTTCCGTTGATTCGGATCAACTGGAACCCTCATCGTCGTAACCGACGGAGTACTTCCATCCATATATATATATATATATACACGCACGCGCACACACACACACACATATATATGTATATACGTATATATACATGTGTGTGTGCATGTGTGTGTATGTGTGTGTGTGTACGTATATATGCATATATTCATACATATCTATACAGAAATGTCTGTATATGTGTGTTGTTGTGTAGCAGAAATATTTCATATTCTTATAATTAGATATAAACCAGTATTCCATTGAAATTTTCAATTTAATTTTTTCAAATTTATAATGCGTTTTCAACAGACCCCCTTCTGTTAACGGGTGCTAAAGTATGTAGTCAATGTTGATAGTATGTAGTCGTGTATGATCGACTTCTTTTATAAATTAATTCCTGTCAATATTTATTGATATGTTCCAAAATGCTTATGCATATCAATTCAATTTTGGAGATATATGCGTATTTGTGTAGAATTACACAGAAACACACACACATACACAGACACACACACAGACACACGCACACACACACACACACACACACACACCACACACACACATATATATATATATATATATGCGAACATACATACATACATACATATATTTAATTGTATCTCCAGTTTGTGAAATTTTCTAGAATTTAATACAAATATAGTTCTATATTCTCTAAGTATTTCCATAACCAGTGTATTTTTTCTGATGAGTCCTTCAATATAACAGTACATGCATACATACAAACATACATACGCACACATATACATGCATATACATATATATATATATGGGGGGGGGGATGAGGACCCAAAACTGGGTTTTCAGATATAGTGACAGACAAAATACAGAAACAGAATAGAGAATAAAAGGGGTTTAATTTGACTATATATTACAATTCTATCTTGATGGTCAGATTATTAGAGAGAAAATGCGAAACAGAATACAGAATGAAGAATGAAATTAAGCTTTTGAA
>NC_042997.1:47231139-47233639 GCF_006345805.1 Octopus sinensis | reverse complement strand
CTAGTATTTCAGGACGTTGAGAAATTTTAAAGCTTTGTATACCACACATCACTATTCATTTAACTATTACTAATGTCAATAACAAGCTGGACCATCGATCACTACTTCCTTTAAAACTCAATCGGCTCATTCCGATCATTCGTGTCAAGTTTTTGTAGTTATTCCTCAACAGTAATCATTGCACAGCCTCTCTGTAAACTTATTCACTATAACTTCTAAATAAACACATCAATATGTTTCGTTTTTGGATTTGATTTGCAAGATTCTTTATATGAGTTCGTGTGTTGAAGCATATTCTGTTGTGTCAATATGTCATCTTACATAAAGTTACTATTATGGTGGAAATTCAACTGCAAAAGGTATTATTAAAAACAGTATATCTGATTTCATATTCTGCTGTGATACAGTAATTACAAAGTTTCTTTTTCTTTCCCATCTTTTCACCAGTTTTTTTTTTATTAATACTCATTGCTGATTAATTGTTTTATTCATATTCATACCTTTCTTTTATCTTTTCTTCTTTTTATTTTCCATCTTTTCCAGAGACGCTGTTATCGTTTTCTATGATTAAGTATTTCTTTTATCATTTTAACTCTTCTCTTCAATGTAAATGTAATAGGTAATGAAGACACTTACCCATTTAACCTTCCACACGTGTCCCCTCACATCGTCGCCCACACCCATTGATTGTCTCACCCTCTCACCATAATATATATATATATATATATATATATATATATATATATATATCACGATAAATTCACATGCATCTGTTTCATAACAAGTTTACACGTGTTTTGTATCACATTTTTTAATCATTAATGAACACTACCTCATATCCATTTTTCCTTATAGGTAGCGTCAAATCCTGTCTTTTGTGTTTCCTTATATTGATGATTGATAGGATTAACTCTTTTTTCTCACTTGCAGTATAAATCCAAGTATCAAATCCAATAAGTTTTCAATATAGAGCTCCTTGCTGTCTTCACCTGGCAATGGATATTTATCTGTTTTAATATCAGCAGTGGAGAAAGTAATAATATTATTAGGATTTCCAGAGAAATTTAGCAGTATAACAAATGTTATGATTACCCTAGAACTAGAACTTGCTTGCAAGCTCAGAAGGCCTGAAACTTACTTTGACTTTTCGAAGCCAACCATTTGAATAAGGATTTCCAGCATAGCTGTAATCTAAGCAACGTCATCAAGACGCTAAAACTGTTAACTGCAAGATGGCCATCACACTGTTGATGTCCAACTTGTGGTTAACAGTTTTAGCGACAAAGAAAAAAATTAACAGGAAGTGGAATCGTATATTAGTCTTTTCGATGATACCTAGATTATCGAAAGCAGATTGCCAAAAAATATGCAATGCAAGGATATGTAAAGAAATCATTCTAACCGCAGAATCGACGTGTCAGTTTTTAAATCCATCAATTTCTATGAAACAAGAGTGCCAATTATTTACATTATTTACATTTGATGGATATTTGTCCTCATCTCGTTTGTTGTTAACACAACGTTTCGGCTGATATACCCACGGGCATATGGCGTAGTGATAAAGAGCACGGGTTACTGACGCCAAGATTCCGAATCGATTCCAGGCAGTGACCTGAATAATAATAATAATAATAATAATAATAATAATAATAATAGTAATAATAATAATAATAATGCAGTGGCTCTCGTGGCTTCTGATCTTAACTGATTGGAAGTGTTATCATTACATTGTTTTGTCTTGGTATAAAAGATGGGCTACAGCAAATATTCTGCTCAATGCCACAGATTTGCATGTCAGTTGTTTGACCTTAACCAGTTGAGCATGTCCCTTAGTGGCTGACGATTTGGGCATCCCTGATCACAAGCAGAAGTAGTGGGGGAGCATCATAGCCATGTGTTGATAGGGATTCATTAGGCTTTGAATAATTCACCTCTGTAAACATGGGACCTTTTGAGCGGAATGGGTTACTCGACCTGAAGAAAATTCTAACTGGCCCCACCTGCATGGTCATGTGCTGTTTATCTTGATATGAGATCACCATGTCGCGCACATATGGTTGTGATGCATGTGTCTGGTGTACCCTTATCAGACGGTAGTCATGATGGGTATACTGGGCTTCGTATATTTTACCCGAATGTCACTTTGATGGTATGCACTGCTCTCTCACTCAATAATAATAATAATAATAATAATAATAAATAATAATAATAATAATAATAATATAATAATAATAATAATAATGCAGTGGCTCTCGTGGCTTCTGATCTTAACTGATTGGAAGTGTTATCATTACTTTGTTTTGTCTTGGTATAAAAGATGGGCTACAGCAACTATTCTGCTCAATGCCACAGATTTGCATGTCAGTTGTTTGACCGTAACCAGTTGAGCATGTCCCTTAGTGGCTGACGATATGGGCATCCCTGATCACAAGCAGAAGTAGTGGGGGAGCATCATAGCCATGTGTTGATAGGGATTCATTAGGCTTTGAATAATTCACCT
>NC_042997.1:47221139-47226139 GCF_006345805.1 Octopus sinensis | reverse complement strand
GATGTATTTTGCTGATATTTGGTTACCTCGGAATAAATACAAATATCATATAATTAAGAAGACAAAAAGCACAGAACATAATGGGTCTTGTTATTAAAAACACCATTACGAAGTAGTTTGAAATCATTTAAGTTTGACATGTTGTCACCTTTTGCTTTAAAGAGTACTTCAGTAAACTGAGAGACATTTGTTTCCAGTTTAAATTAGTCAATGTTAGTAATGGTTTTTTTAGGCTAAGAATATTACAAGACATGTTTCTTCTTAAAAAGCATTGTGTTTTTTTTTTGTGTGTTAAAAAAAAATCAATAGTATATGACATGTGTGATAATGGAGTGACAATTTTAAGGCATAAATGTCCAATTAACACATCGGTGATGCAGTATCATTGTATGATTGTTAAGTGCTAAATCAGACGCCTTCATTTTATTGTCAGTTTTTTTTCCTTTTTTTTTTTTTTTTTTCCTTCTTTGGCTTCGTTCAGTCAATAAACTACACTGCAATTTCTCAAGAATTAGACATTTCAGTATTCCAAATTGATCTATCTTTGTGTCTTTGGCTTCCTTTGAGACAACTTCATAACATAAATTGGACATGCATCTCTCTAGACATATCGATTTAGTTACAAACCTCTGATGTAAATAGCCTTATAGTTTATTGAATCTAGTTATGTCGCATATCACGTTTTGGTTTTCCGGGCATCATTGAAAACCTCCTTTTCACATAACATTAATGCTGCTAAGTAACAACTATAGCTTATTTATACTTATAACTACAAAGAAATTTATATATATATATAAGTGAACAACTATTCTTTTAGGTGAGTAGAACTAAGAAGACGTGACATTTATATACTTTTATTTACATTTATACACAAGAAAATACTGAAGCTGCAAGCAATTGTTTACTTGAAATTTTGAAACGTTTTTTTTTACAATACAAATATAAATGTAGCTATGGAACCAAATAGTGTGTTTATGCCAATCATATACTAACGTAGATTAACGACAATTTCAATATGTGTTACGCGGTTGGGTGCACGTGTGTGTGTGTGTCTGACGATCAGGAACTCTAAGGCGAGAGTTGAGTGCCAATGCGGTCTGTCTGAAGATTCATACCATTTTGGCCCCAGATCATACTAATTCTGTGAAGGTGAAGTATATTGATGTCTAACAGCTTAGTACTGCTTTAGCTAAGGAGAAGCGTAACATACATACATAATTGCATACATACATGTGTTTTATATATATTTGGATGGAAGCACTCCGTTGGTTACGACGACGAGGGTTCCGGTTGATCCGATCAACGGAACAGCCTGCTCGTGAAATTAACGTGTAAGTGGCTGAGCACTCCACAGACACGTGTACCCTTAACATAGTTCTCGGGGATATTCAGCGTACCCTTTGAAATACGGGTACAACAGAAACAGGAAGTAAGAGTGAGAGAAAGTTGTGGTGAAAGAGTACAGCAGGGATCACCACCATCCCTGCCGGAGCCTCGTGGAGCTTTATGTGTTTTCGCTCAATAAACACTCAAAACGCCCGGTCTGGGAATCGAAACCGCGAGTCCGCTGCCCTAACTACTGGGCCATTGCGCCTCCACTTTATATATATATATACACAAGAGGGTACCGAAAAAAAAACTGGAATTTTGCAGTATTGTTTTATCCAGTTAGTTCTACATATTTACACTTTTATTCTCCATTTGAAGCAATGTATTGGTCCAGACGCATTTTACACTCTTCGAAGCAGTCCTGGAATTCTTGCGATGTAATGCTTTTTAACGCCTCCGTCGTTTTCACTTCACCACTTCCACATTAAAAAAATTCGGTAGCACTAGCTTTAGGCACCAGCGATGACTTTCGAAAATAGGTCCGGATGAACTTCCAGCTGTTCTTGCAGTTCATGACACACGGCCAGTCGTGACTGCTGGTGAACTTCCGTGAGCAACCCAGACACGGATTTTGCAACATCTCTTTTCATTCGCAATTCCTTGCTCAAAATTCTCTAGCAGGGGCACCAGAACACATCACACACATCAATAAGTTCATCAATTGTTCAGTGATGGTCCTCCAAAAGTAGTTCATAAATTTTTGTGATGCTTTCATTCGTTCAAGATGTCGACGGTCGTCCTGAGGTTGGGCTTCAAGCGACAAGTGATCATTCCTAAAGCGTGAAAACCACCCGTAAACTTGTGTTTTGCTCATGGCAGCGTCTTTGTAAGTTTTTTGAAGCTTGACATCTGTTTCTGCCGCCGTTTTCCCCCAGCAGAATTTCATGGAAGAACGCAGTACGATCATGCACGACGATGCCGATCGGCAGACTGATGCTTGATGGTCGTATCAAGTAGCTCCTCGCGGCGGAAGCCCGATCTACAACGGGCTTGTCCTACAAACAACGTTTCTTGTTACTTTTGGGTACTTCCTCGCGTGTATATATATATACAGAGAGGGAAACAACCTTAATACACTCGAATCGTTAAGAAACGCTTTTTCAAGAACATGGTCACTGTTTCCACACCAGAGCCTGGATTATTGGGCAAATGTAATTTTCCCTGATCTCGAGTTCACCCATAATATGTGACTTAATTTGGATAGATCTACACTGTATACAGTCAATATTAGAAAGATGTGTGTTTGAGTGCGCGTGTGTGTGTGTGTCTGTGTGTGCGCGCGATTTTGTGTGTGTCTGTGTGGTTTTGTGTGTATGTATTTGTGCATGTGTGTGTGTCTAAGTATCTATGCATATGTGTATTACTCTTTTACTCTTTTACTTGTTTCAGTTATTTGACTGCGGCCATGCTGGAGCACCGCCTTTAGTCGAGCAAATCGACCCCAGGACTTATTCTTTATAAGCCTAGTATTTATTCTATAGGTCTCTTTTACCGAACCGCTAAGTTACGGGTACGTAAACACACCAGCATCGGTTGTCAAGCGAAGTTAGAGGGACAAACACAGACACACAAACGTATACACACACACACACATCTATATATATATATATATATATATGTACATATATACAACGGGCGTCTTTCAATTTCCATCTACCAAATCCACTCACAAGACTTTGGTCGGCCCGAGGCAATTGTAGAAGACATTTGCCCAAGGTGCCATGCAGTGGGACTGAACCCAGAACCATGTGGTTGGTAAGCAAGCTACTTACCACAGAGCCACTCCTACGCCTATGGTGTATGTAATGATTCACGCTTTTGGTAAATTTTTAGTTTCCTAGTCCATTTATTGAATTTTATTTATGTATATATGTGTGAATATTTTGCCACTAACTGCCATATAAGAAATGCGAGTGTTTGTGTAACTGAGTTTACCCTTTCTTCAAATCTTTGAGTATCTACGTTAGGAATCAATATGACCTGTTCACCTAGATTTAAAATGTTATACGTTTTCCGTTATTAGACTTTATCCTCTCAAATTTCTCTCATTTTAAAAACATTCGTGCTTGAATATCCTACTTTTACTTTGGAGCATCTCTAAAGAAATGCCCTGGTTTATCTGAAAATTTAAATATTCATCTTAGATTCAGGTAGAAAACTTGTGATTCAGGTAGGAGATTTTCTATAGAGTAGACTCTACTACAAAGTACAAAGACGCAATGGTTCACTTAGTATTTGCCCGGTTGTTATATTCTTAGTAGAGTTCTATTTCAAATAGATACATTATTAGCTTTTTGTCAACGTTTTCTTGCAAACAGCGATTTGAAAATCTTCAACATACGCATTAGGTTTCTCAGACCTTTTCCCTTTCAACGGCAGATCGAGAAATTAATTTTTTGTAACTAAACACTTTCAAATTTCAGACACTGGTAGAATGTGTCATATAAACCATCTTTTAGTGTTGTTGAGAAAAGTTTCTATTTTCAAAGTTATTTCGTGTTAAAGTTGTCGTATTTCGGTAATTTCAACCAATCAATGACGTGTATTCAGCCGAATAAAATTACTCCCGTTGTTCGTCAACAGCAACTATTGGTGGTGTATTTATTTCAACGTATATGAATAACTTCACTTAATCCTCACAGGAACTGGGTCGTAGCTCCTTGCCAACACTCTTCCTTCGTTATACTGATTTAATAAACAGTCGAATTAAAGAAATATATGGATATTGAGTTAATCTTAACGTATCTATCTATCTATCTATCTATCTATCTATCTATCTATCTATCTATCTATATATATATATATAATATATTATATATATATATATATATAATATATATATATATATAGAACAGAATAACAATCAAAAATCCTCTCTCCATCCTTGAAATATTTGTAAATAATCCCCTAAACTTATGTATATATCTCACAAATCTGTATACATTCAGTCTAAAGACACTAACAATACTTTGAAAGTAACTTGTAATTTTCAGATAAGTTGAAGAGTTACATCCTTTGACTGTAAAAGTTATTGTCAAAAACAAAAATGGCGTTCCCATCATCTAAAACTGAGACTTTGGAAGTTTGATAAGCGTAAGACGTGAAACCAGTACTCCCAGTTTATTATATAATGTTGTAATACAACTCTTTGTTTCATTAAGATATAAATATTAGCATACATTTTATTATACAAATTACCTGTGCGTTTTTACATATTTTTCCTTCTTAACTATATATATATATATATATATATATATATATATATATATATATATATAGTATAATTAAGGTATAAGCATCGTACACCGTATACTGTCATACCGCATGTCATTCAACGCCAGGATATTTGCAAGGCTGGATAAACATGTGGAAGTCTACTATTGCATACGATTAATATAAAAATACCACGGACAGGTAAAATACCAGACTTTCCGAGCCGATCACGTTTGTTTCTGTACCGTACACCAACTTTAAGTTGCTGAGTTTACACCACAGTATACGATTATTCTATAGAATAATTAAATATTTTTCAGCGCAAATATGTGTGGGTGCTTCCACAGGTGGAGTGTAATGAATCACACAGCTGTTGCTGAATAATATTTAATTATATA
>NC_042997.1:47213639-47216139 GCF_006345805.1 Octopus sinensis | reverse complement strand
GTACTTTATGTTATCAACCCCGACATTTATATGGTTAGTGGCTTAGTGGTTAGGGTACTAAACTCGTGATTGTAGGTTCACGAGTTCGATTCACGACGGTGCATTGTGTCTTTGAGCAAGACGCTTTATTTCACGTTGCTCCAATTCACTCAGCTGGCAAAAGTGAGTAGTACCTGTATTTCAAGGGGCCAGCTTTTACACGTTCTGTGTCACGATGAATTTCTCTGAGAAATATGTGAAAGGATGCACGTGGCTGTGGAGGGCTCAGCCATTTGCACGTTAATCTCACGAGCAAGTTGTTCCATTGATCGGATCAACTGGAAAATTCGTTGTCGTAAGCTACAGAGTGCCAGTGTATATATGGGTGTGTGTATGTGTGTGTATGTGTGTGTGTGTTTTCGCACTTTTCCATAAAATCATTGAACATGATAGAACATAACAGAAACATGATGGAAATGTTGATGTATTAAGATTACGTCACTCTTCAATTTAGAAAATACTTCTTTTACGACTCATTACCTACTTTACGAAAATAAGTTTTCGCATTTTTGCATAAAATCAACTTTGCGCAAACTGGCAGTGTAGTTATAAATTATTATATATATATATATATATATAATATATATTATATATATATATATATATATATATATATGTACATACCTATATATATTGCGTGTGTAATATAATATGAGATATATATATGTGTATGCATATATACATACGTATATGTACATACTTACATCTATACGTATATATATGCATATGTGAGCACAGGACGTTATGAAACGTGTACAACAAAAAAGTGCGAAGCACGAGTACATGGAGCTTGGACTATTCTTTCGAACAACGAAATACACAAATGGAAAACAAAACACACGACATAAAGAACGACCCTTCATCAGTTGTCGGCTCTTGTTCTACTATCATATTTCGAGCATTTAACAACAATGTACGTTTTCGATAAAACATTTGTTCCTACAAAGCAAATTATATAAAATTTGGGATTTTGCGGTCGGTCAAAATAGGTAACACAGACAGGACAGTGAAAACAAACAGGAAGGGTTGCTAAGCCTAAACGAGGTTGTGTTGGCGAACGCGTGAATCAAGCTAGGACAGGAGATAAACAAGAACATGTCTTCCTTGTTCCAGCTACAACTAAGGGAGAGAGAGGGAGAGAGAGAGAGAGAGAGAGCGCGCAGATATGTATATATACATAGATTCTACCATTACTATATACCACTTCGTTCTCTATTTTTTCCACTAAGCAGACATTTGGCCTATCTTGACTAATCGATCTGAGTGTCACACCTTATCGTTTAAATCAATTACATAATTTATGTAAGAATAACCGTCAAAGCAATATGACAATAGCTACCACTTTCTAACGTTATTCTTAGAATTTGAGAGTGATTCATATTTAGTCTAGCTGATCTTTAATGGCATACTCAGATCAGGGAATCAGGGAAATCCCTACCCATTGATAATGTTCTAGCACAGCTTGATTTGTAAGTTGAAGAAGTTATTCACACATGATTGACTGATTCTTCAAACAGCGTGGACGCCGGTAAAGTACCCAAAATTCAGAAAGTAGTGTTAAGCTGTGGAAAGGTGGGGTAGGTTCCACAGACAAAGATCTATTTTTGTATACCAAAATTTAAATCACAAACTTTTGTTCCAGTGAAGACTATGGAAAATGATACTACGAAACTGCATAATAGTGAAACTACGCAGTTGCTAAGTGTAAGGTTGCAGAGTAAGCTATCCCTTGGTTGCATGTCAAATATCTTAACTATACAGTACTGCTTGCACCCATTGTATGCCAGTATAAAGTATTTACTACGACTGAAATTCCAGGTTTCTCTGAATCTGAATGCAAAGCTTTAATGTGGAATGTGTTTGTGAAAATAATTTCCAAGTCTGGACGACTTCTGAAGCACAAAACTCATTCAACTCTTCCTTGCTCTTTCCACACTTTTCTTTATCTCTCTTTCTCATATGAACTGCAGGGACCGTTTAATACAGAGCAAAGCGTATATTTTAAGAATATCTTTCAACATTTAATTTAACAGCTTTCAGATATAGCTTCTGCATCTTTACGCTTCGACAAAATTAAAGAAAGTATTAGCATTCGAAAGAGAATATAGACTCCTCTTGCAAATGATTATATACTTACACTCACACACACAAATACACACACTCACACACTCACTCACACACACACACACACACACACACACACACACTCACACACACAACGTACTTGCTATCATGCAGAGGTCTGGCGATAACGTTTAAATTGTTGAATGTCAAAATTTTATTTGGTTAAACGTAACTGGTGATTTGCCAAACAAGCAGTTAAATTCATCTATATTGCTAATGGAGTTTATATGTACAAATCAATGCCGTGAGATCAGTTTTATTCAATATCAATAACAGTATAACAATATAGATATTTGATGTCTTTCAAATGTATTTTTATCAAGTTTAATTGATTATA
>NC_042997.1:47206139-47208639 GCF_006345805.1 Octopus sinensis | reverse complement strand
AGAGAGAGAGAGAGAGAGAGAGAGAGAGTACAGATACACGTTCAAGATATATGAAAGCTTGTTTAAAAATATAAATATATCTGCATACATATATGTTTCGTATGTATAACTATATATATTTGTGTGCAGGTTTCTAAGTGTATAATCATATATATAGGTACACAGACATACACACACGATCACATGCATATATATCTTTGAAAGTGTATGAGGATATATATATATATATATATATATACATGAACATTTGTATATGCGTGTGTGTTTTTGTTTTGTGTGTGTGTGTGTGAGCTTGTATATATATATATATACATATATATATAAATATATAAATATATATATATATATATTATATATATATATATATATAGATAGAGAGAGAGAGAGAGAGAGAGGCCTTATCATAGAACTGTACGTTAAATAACATAACAGAGCACAATGCAATGTGAAGTTAATAAGTGTAAATATTTGGTAATATCAGTAGCTGACAGAAGGCGGCGATTTCGCACAGTCGTTAGCACGTCTGGTAACATGCTCTGCAGCATTTCGTCCGTCTCGAGTTCAAATATCGCTGACGTCGACTTTGTGTTTCGGGGAATAATAAAATAAGTACCAGCTGTGTACTAAGGCCACAATCCCTCCAAATTGCTGGCCTTGAGCCGAAATTTGAAGCGAAAATTTGTTGCACGTATAAGAAGTGACTGTCGTTGCAAATAGTTAGTGTTGTTTTCAAACTTGAAAGCGTTCGGAGGAAATACAATAAGACATAATATTAATATATCTTAAAGACTATACACACCATAATCTCACTCACGCACACACACACATTACCGCACGCGCGTATATGCGTAGGTGAATGTTGTTGTTAGCAGTTCTAAATTCCTATCTTCAGATATTTGGTTTATGTACTAGTAGCTCCAACTACGCAACTCTGTATCTAAGCGTAATGGCAGGATACTGTCCCCTAACGCTAAGTTCTGAGATCGGAACTATTATCTGCTAACAAATTGATACACAAATATATATATATAGATGTTTCGGGTGGATATATGTGTGTGTGTATGTATACACATATGTATATATACATCGTAATACATACATCGATAAATTTCAATATACCACTAAGTATATATAATATACTTATGTGTACATAGATTTACGTGAGTGTATGTGCATATATTTGTGTGCAAGATTATATGTATATTTATATATAGGTGTGAATGTGTGTGTGTGTGTATGTATTTGTATATGTATATTTGTATATATGAATAAAGGTGCGTTGATTGGAAAAAGACACAAGTAAATCAAAAGTATATTGGTCGAAAGACATTAACGGTAAAGAAAATATTCGTAGAAAATATCTGATTTGGAAAAATGATTGAAGAAAAACACATTGTTGAATGTTAAATCGGAGTTTTGTCGGAAATGCAGTTAAAGTGTGCAGATAATAATGCACTGATGCATTAATATTGGACTTCATAAAGTGTAAAATTTCTAAAATATGTTTATACGTATAGAAGAAATGCGGCACTGAGTAATATTCCATTAGCTTCAAAGGTCAACTTCTTTCTTGGCCAGATTTAATTTTCATATATTTAGTGCCAACAAACGAAGAACTCAAAGGAAGAGGAATATAGAATCGACTACAATCGTCACAAAATGTGTGATATTTGCGATTTGCTTAGCAATTAGTGCCATTCTTATAATCAGTAAAGCATTTAGACAATTCAAAGAGGAATCGGATGAGTGATGATGTATGTAACGAACAGTCGAGTGTACACAGAAAGATGAAAATAATTAGATTGTATCATTTCAAAATTGTCTACAGGTATGTGAAAGATGTCAGTCGATTTTCCTACGAGATTCACAATGAAAACGCCAATAATTCTTTCAGCCAAATTACTTTGGTCCCAATTAACAAAACTGCATGCGACTTATCCTGAGTACTTATATATATATATATATATATATATATATATATATATATATATATATATATATGTATGTATGTATACGTGTGCGTGTGTGTATATTTGTATATATATATATATGTGTGTGTGTTGCAGTGTTTTGTGATTTCGCATTGGCGTAACAGTATTTAATAACCAATAGTTAACACTAAATATAAAGAAGCATTAGAATAATGCGCTGGGCGGGTACAGAGCGTAATATTAATATTTGAATGAGAAGAGAAAAAAAATTGCGTATTCAAATACATGAGGTTATAGATGTTTCTGCTATTGGAAGCAGTGCACATATATTCCATTGCTTGTACAATTTCTTATAATAGAAACAAATATATAAAATGCTATACTTATATTCATATATATATATATAATATATATATATATATATATATATATACATGAAAGTATATCTATGTATATATGTATGCATATAGGTTTACATATATATATGTATATATACAAATATTCATATATATATATATATGTGTGTGTGTGTGTGCGTGAGTATGTGTGTGTGAGCGCTTATGCGCATA
>NC_042997.1:47186139-47201139 GCF_006345805.1 Octopus sinensis | reverse complement strand
ACGCAATATTAGGAGTAGAATCAAATTTATAATAAAATTCGTTTCCTCTAATATTTTGATTGTAGCATCCCGGCTTCTCCGACCGTTTTTACTTTTCTTTCTTATATTTCCTTTTTTTTCTTCTTGTGATCACATCGTGACTCCTAACATTTCCACACTAGTATAAACATTAATATATTTTCGCTTAACTCTCTCTCTCTCTCTCTCTCTCTCTCTCTCTCTCTCTCTCTCTCACACACACACACACACAGATATAGTATCTTTGGTGTACATATTTATTTCGCTTTAAGAGCCGATATCAATGTTGGTAAGTTGGTACATATCTGTATGGCAAATTATACTCCCAGATTTAATCATCATACGAAGGGCAATACAAAGGATTACATATAAGCCACATATTTTCACATGCACATATGCATACGAATATATACATCCAGAAATATACAAATGACAAACAGTAAATACATCAACTAACAAAAAGTATATAATGTAAAATAAAGTACGTAAAAGAACATTTTTGCGACATTCTTTCTACAAGATTATTTCAATAGAAACTATATCCCTTACTTGACGGTCTGTTGATCTTCCATTTAATGTAATATTAGTCGATCTATTTTTTTGCTTGTACAATATTCGGTTATCTCTCTTTCTGTTTCATATTCCACCTAGTCGACTTATCATACTTAGATTGGGATTTATTTATAAGACCAAAAACACCAGGTATCGTATTGTACTCCCACAAAATGAAATTTTAATATTTTGAATTTTAGATACTATTGAAATTATCTTTATGTGTAGCTATTTTAATAGAGATATACATACATAATGCATATATATAACTATATAAGTATATATATACATATATGTATATATATATATATATTATATATATATGTGTGTGTGTGTTTGTATGTGTGTGTGTGTCTGTGGCTGTGTCTGTGTCTTTGAATGCACATAAATGCTTTGTATATTGCAAGAGGAAGAAGCTAGTGCAGAAACAAACAAATAAGTTAAGATAAATGAATTTCTACAATAATTTTTTCCGAATTATGTGAAATTTTTTTGGCACGCAATATTGTATCGTTATAAAGAGTATCTAAAAACGAAATTATAGTATAAAAGCATTTAACTGCGCATTTAGATTTTTATATGATCTGTAATTACATAGGGTGTGATAGATGCATAGTTACATAGCCATAAAGTATATATTGTATTCTAAAAAAATCCAAGAATGTAAGGAATGGAAAAGGTAAATAAAGATTACATATGTTTCATAGCTAAAGAATATTTGTTACATAAATTCTAACACACACATAACCCGTTTAGCTAATCTTCAGGTTCGATTAACTTCGAGTTGTTTTCATCATCGTGTGGAGAGTCAGGGCACAAATTGTAAGTTGATAAAAATAAATCAAGTAACCAGTGAGATCAGTTGCTAGTAGGCAATTAGCTAAAAAGAGAAAATGGATGTGTGTATTTACAGATATCAGTTTACCGACGGAGACAGAACCTCCATAGGGAGAAGGCAATATGGGGGGTACAAAAGTGAATGGGGAATAAGAGACGACGAGAAGATAGTAGAAGATATATAGAACTGATTGAACATTAAGCTACGTGACAAAGCGGGACAAGAACGATAGCTATTATACAGTAACGTTCTTAACAAAGAACTAATAAATAACAAGCATAGAACTACAACGTGACGTAAGTATATAAAATTGTATAAATAAGACGAAATAAGAAAATAAGTTTCAAAATAAAGGTAGTCGAAATAACAATTCATAAAAACGCTGCATAAAAATATATATAGAAAAAAGGATAAGTGCAATTCCAAATCAAGTCTTGTCACCTCATTTCACAAGGTTACAGGCTCAATATTCTATTTGAATTTGAGTAATCAGTGGATTATTCTGACTTGCCTTGAGCAAGCTGATCACCGAACATCTGATGTTGTTAAATGTGATCCAATACGCTTTTTATCTGTCATTTAATTCTATTCTCATAATTACACAAGAATAATGCAACATTATAATCCATTCAGAGTAACCAATCAACGAATCATAAAATATGTGTGTGTAATATATATAATATATATATATATATATATATATATATTATATATATATATATGTATATGTTATATATATATATATATATATATTATATATATATATATATATGATATATATATATGTATATATGCATGCATATATGTATGTATTTATATATATGTGCATATATATTATATATATATATATATATATATATATATATATATATGTATATATGTATGTATGTATATGTATAATATGTATAATTATATTGATGTGGTCACAATGAGGTTAAAGGTTTCGAGAGAGCGTGAATTAATTCGTTTGGGATTATTTCAAGCATACATAGAAAGCTACAAATGATAGCATGTAAATTGTGGCTTGAAAGATCTGTCTTGGACAGAAAATGCTGAAGGTTGACTATGGGATACGAACCTTAATATAGCCAAAATGATATTTTAGACCCATATTTACCTGCTATGTGTACTTAGAGATCATGAAAAAGAAAGAATACATACACAGATACTTACATACATATATATATATATATATATATATACATATATATGCATATATATATATATATATATATATATATATATATATATATATATACATATATGAATTTCCTTTGCAAAATTCGTGATATGAATCTTGCATTTCGGAATGGTCGATTTTTTGCCTATTGCCAAATATGTATTCTTTCTTCAGTCGTTTATCACTGTCGTTATCCTAACTCATAGGATTTGTACTCCGAAAATCTTTCGTCACACATCTGTGACGAAAGATTTCCAGACAATGGACATGAGTTCGAATATGAAGAGTAATAAATAATTGAAGAACGAATATATAGTGCGTGTGATTATTTGCCAAAACAATGACCATCCTTAAATGCAACGTATATATATAATATATATATATATATATAGAGAGAGAGAGAGAGAGAGAGAGAGAGATGTATGTGTGCGTATGTGTGTGTGTGTATAAATAATTTTGTTTTTGTAATGAGATTAAAAAAAACAAGGCTGTGTAGATTTTAGAACAGTTATAGATAGGTCTTACAGCTGTTTCCAAGATATTTATTATATACCTTCCTTGTTGACGGTGTAATAGGATGGTTAAGTAATAGTCTATTTAGATAGGATACAAAATAGAGAGTGAGGTGGAGGGAAGAAAATAGATGTGAAATATGTAGGGATCTTGTAAAATATATTGTATTTGTAGGGACATTTGTATTTGTGAAGATTGGGAGTGTATTAATAGGCTCAAATCGAAAACAGGAAGAGAGGCATAAAAAAAGAGAAAAAGAGAAAATGGAGAAAAGAAGAGAGAAGAAGGAGAAGAAAGTAAGAAGAAAAATATATAAGTAAGAAAAAAAATAACGAAATAATGAAAAAATGAAATCAGGAAGAGGGGAATAAAGGAAAGAAAGGAAAAAGAAAAACAAAGATATAGATAAGGCAAAGCGTATCATTTAGTGGTCAGTGGAGATAATTTAAAAGTAGGAGTGTGGAGATAAAGGTTGATAGAGAGAGAAAGGTATTAGAGGGGAAAAAGATAGAAGGAATTGGGGAGTGATAAAAGGTAAAGGAGTGACAAATGTGTAGTGGTAGAGACTAAGTGGTGCGGCACAGATAGGATTATTAGTAATGAAAGAAGAATTTAGGAATTTAGATGGTTTGGCACCTCGGTGCTTAGAAATATAAGAAAATATATATGTGAAAATGTATACTTCTGAGTATATATATATATATATATATATATATATATATATATATATATATATATATATATATATATATATATATATATATGTATATATATATATAAAGTTAATCCAAACAACAAAACACAAAAAAAACACAACAATGCGAGGACGTGGAACAAATAAAGTATTATTGGACGCTCAGGAAAGAAGGGAAGAAGGAGGGTTTAACGTTTCGAGCGGAGCTCTTCGTCGGAAACATAGGAGAAGGAAAGATCCCGAAAAGGGAAGACAGAGGGACAAAATCGCCAGCGGTACTCACGAGGTCACAATATATATATATATTATTTATATATATAATTATGTATATATATATATATATATATATGTGTGTGTGTGTGTGCACGTGTGTTTGTATGTGTGCACGTTTGTTTGTGTGTGTATGAATGTATAATTATGTATGTATATATCTACTGGTAAGTATAATAGTAGCAGAGCTACAACTTACACTTGTTGAGACTAAATGAACGTCTTCCAGTACGTAGTCTACAAGTAGAGAGAATCATAAGCTATTGTTCCTATTTTTAACTGCTGTGGTAGTTAGCTTGCGTTTAAGTTTTTTTTTTTGTATATATCCACGGAAAAAGCCATACATACAGACACATATGCAAGCATGAACCTATTTATCTATACTCACATTTTCTCTATACACACACATTTACAAATACCAACATGCATGTATATAAATACGTGTGTATATATGTGCATATGCATGTGTGTATATACGTATATATATATATATATATATATATATATATATATGCATATATAAAAATTACATACATATGTATATATGAATCTATATATATATATATATATATATATATATATATATATATATACCTATATATTTATATCTGCGAAGACATAAGTATACATGCATATGTATGTGTATATGTATGTTTATATATATATATATATATATGATTATGTATACCTTACACAAATACTCATAATACTGTAGGATACTATTTTATTTTTACCAAATATATATTTTCGGCAAACGAAAAGCAATATTCCTTTTATGCAGTGAATGTTATGATTATCACTACTCTTATTATGATCATCATTATTATTATTGTTATTATTATTACTATTATTATTATTATTATTATTATTATTATTATTATTATTGTTATTATTATTATTATTATTATTATTATTATTATTATTATTTATTATTATTATTATTATTGGCATCAACATCATTATCACCATCAAGCTTATCATCATCATCAGTATCACCACCATGAAAATTATTCCAAATTGTATTAATCATTAATATTTATATTATTATCATTATTATTACAATATTCCTTTTTAATTATCATAATGGTTAGTATTGTATTATATTATTGTTGTGCATATTATTACAATTATTATTACCAATAAAATATACTGATGAGTGCTACAGTTGTTTTCAGCACCGGACAAAATATCTTGTGCTACGTAGTGACATCTCTTTATTTATCTGACTTTTATCCATATTGGTAAGCTTCGCACTTCATCCTTCCTATGACGATAATATAAAGTTCCAGCCAACACTGAGACGATATAATCCATTAATCCCTCACCTCCAAATTTGTGGCCCTGTACCTAATCTAGTGACGTTTATTATTATTATTATTATATATTATTATTATTATTTTATTATTATTATTATTATTATTATTATATTATTATTATTATATTATTATTGGCATCAACATCATTATCACCATCAAGCTTATCATCATCATCAGTATCACCACCATGAAAATTATTCCAAATTGTATTAATCATTAATATTTATATTATTATCATTATTATTACAATATTCCTTTTTAATTATCATAATGGTTAGTATTGTATTATATTATTTGTTGTGCATATTATTACAATTATTATTACCAATAAAATATACTGATGAGTGCTACAGTTGTTTTCAGCACCGGACAAAATATCTTGTGCTACGTAGTGACATCTCTTTATTTATCTGACTTTTATCCATATTTGGTAAGCTTCGCACTTCATCCTTCCTATGACGATATTATAAAGTTCCAGCCAAACACTGAGACGATATAATCCATTAATCCCTCACCTCCAAATTTGTGGCCCTGTACCTAATCTAGTGACGTTTATTATTATTATTATTATTATTATTATTATTATTATTATTATTATTATTATTATTATTATTATTATTATTATTAATACTATTATTATTATTGTTACTGTTATTATGATTATTATTACTGTTATTATGATTATGATTACTACTACTACTACTACGACTAATCATTTCTTTGGTAATTTGTATTTGTTTACTTACCGTAAACCCCAAATAGATATTTCTTTATAGTCAACACAATAAAGCATAGTTATGTTTATATATATATATATACATATATATGTATATATATATATATATATATGTATATATATATATATATATATATATATATATATATATATATATATATATATAATATATATATATATATATGCATATACATTTATCATATATATACATATACAATATGTGCATATATGTGTATGCACTTAAATATGTTTGCAGATACATACTTATATACAAAATATTTACCTGTATATATGTATATATATATATATATATATTCGCATATATATTCATATATTTGTATGTATATCTATGTATGTATACATACATATACATATATATATGTATATACATATGCATATATATATATGTATGTATATATATATATATATGTATGTGTGTGTGTGTTTGTATATATACACATGCATATACGTATGCACATATATAGGCATATATCTAAAGACATACATACTTATATCATATCTTTTCTTTGAACTAATTCTATTTGTTCTCCGAGGAAAAGCATTTTGGTGCCATCGAAGATTAGCGATGGTAAGGATAATCTGTACTGGATTAATTTTTACCAAATTCTGAATAAATGGCTTTACAATAACGAATGAATTATTCCTTTTGTCTCTTTCTAATCTCTAATCTTGCATGAGCTGTCTTCGTTCTATTTCGTAATCGTCTAATTTTTTATTACCTTTAGTTCCCTATCGTATATATGTTTATTAGTATTTCTGTCCGTATGTCACTCATTCATACAGATCATCTGTCTCTTGGTATTTCAGTGTCCTTCCAATTCTTTCTCGCTGTCATTCACTACTCGTCTCCTTTCTCTCTTCCTTTTGATTTTCTTTCTTATTGTCTTTCTTTCTGTGTTTCTGTCTGTCTTTCTCTCAGTGTGTCTGTCTCTCTCTTTACTTCACTCTTTCTTTCTCTCCCTTTGTTCAATTTATTTTATTGTTTTTCATTCATTTCTTATATATTCCCATATTCCTCCTACACCTCTCCGTTTTTTCTCTTCCCCGTTTCTTTTCTTCTCATTCACACACTTCTCTTCATCTACAATCTCTCACTCACCGCTTCCTCTCTCTTCTTCAATCATTTTCGTTTCTACCCGCCTCTCTTTCCATGCTTCCAGATTTAGTAATACTATCTGACATCGCATTGTCCCATACACATACGCATGCGCGGGCATATATGTACATACTAGTGTGTGTGTGTGTGTGTGTGTGTATGTGCGTGTGTGCGTGTCTGTGCGCGCGCTTTTGTATGTGCGTTTGTTTGTGTCCATAGTAACTTTTCTCTACGGAATGAAGATTATTCGTGAAATATATCTTGGTGATAACATAACATGATCATCATGCTGAATCATCTCTCTCACGATGTTGAGACAAAACCAATGTGTGTTATGATACTTAATACTCTAATCGGTTTATACTTCTTCTTCAATGTTTAGAAGTTTGAAACCAAACATGCAAAGAGAAGTAATGCCAGCAAAATATGATGTTACAACATTCCCTTACAAAACTCATCGAAGTACATACTTCTTACTTGTCATCTCTTAAATCTTTCCCGAGCTCTTCTTTACATATGATAAATGATATTAATGATCAAATTGTCTCTTTTCATAAGCTTCACAATATATATCATATATAAGCAGAACAATCGGTAATAATTCGTAGTATTGTCATAGACTTCGTTAGCTTGCAGAGGTGAGTTCAGTTACACTTAACAATGTTAATGCTCTGAGAGTTTCCACTGTAAGTAGTAATTTTACAAACTCTACAAGAACGTTTTGTTGATATTATCGTACACGCTTTTAAGTTATCCTCCACTCATGCTGCTTGCATTTACCACTCACATACAAGCATCAATCGCAGTTTCTTGCTGAAAAATTCTAATGACTTACTTTGCCAATATAAATAAGTATCAGGGAATAATAATGAACAACGTAGGTCCAGAAGTAACTTCTTTACGTTTATAGTTCTTAGTGGAATTTTCATATACGATTAGATTCAAATTAAGGATCTATATTCCAAATAAGTCTAGGAAACTTATAAAATCACCTTAAAAATTAATGCCTAAACTACAAGAATGGAGGAATTTCAACCATGTTTTGTGGTCTGCTACCACAACAGCTCCTTTATAGGATACAGTTAGCTCAAGACATCATCAGGAGGAACCACGCTCGATTTCGGCCCCTACTCCTCTACCGTTTTGATGTGGCGCCCCCCGCTTTCGGAGGTGTCTTCAGCTCTGGTGTTGAGTGTATGTCTTCTTTCTCCTTCTTTCTTCTGTTCCCTGGCCTATTCTATGTAGCGTCAACGAGTGTCAGCGGACAACGGATTGTCTCTGCTACTAAGCTCCAGCGGGCTATGGCAACCCTAATTATCTATAATATAGAACATGTTATATAAAGCCCAAATCCAGGAGTAAGCTGAAAGAAAGCATATTACTTACTCTATGGTGCCGTATTAAATTGCTATTCGTATTTAATTTCAATATAGATTTTCACTAATTTTGTTACACTTAAAGCACTACATTTGTGTAAACAGTTATAATTGAAGCACTCAAGTAATTTAAAAGACGAGAAGTGAATCAAGGAATGAATCAATGATAAGAAAATATGATTTGAGTAAATATGTTAGACAACACGTTCTATATAGTAGAAACAATGTCGGAGACACAGCTATAGGTGGGTGCAGTTTAATGTGAGAAACAATGGAAATTTGTGAAGGTTGGATGAGAAAGAATCAGCAGAAGATGAGTTTAAATCTATGTGGAATAATTGTTAGGAACATTTAAAAAAATAATAAAACAGTTGAAACAAATTTAATTTGATGTTACAACAAATTTAATGTTAACATTTTCGATTTCCTGCTATGACGTTAAAAACACTTTCACTATAATTAAATATGTCAGAAAAAATAGATTTGGATATCAACGTACTTATCTAAATATTTATTTAGATAGTTATATTAAGATATATATAAAATTTATAATAACTATGACAAGAAGTTAGTACAGCTATGTTTAAAGGCATAATAAAGTTAACGGAACAAAAATTATAAATAATTATTTCAGGTACATCAAAAGTTTTCATAAAGTTTAAAGATCAAAGTGCAGTTCGTGCTAAATTCTGAATAATATCATTTTAATTTCTTAGAGATATGCATATTTCACATACTTGTAAATGTCGAACATTTATAAGAATCTAATATCTAGATAGAGTTCAGTTAGTGTATAAAAAATATTTTTGAAACTTCGTAGCTATAACTGATAAAATTATATAATATTCAAATAGATACAGAAGGTCGACAAATCGTCATCATTTATCGGCGAGAGGTTCAGGGGGTCAACCGCGAATTAGCGCCTTATCAATAATATTGGACCTCTTCTGGTGGCAATGCCGGGAAAAACCAAGATAGAAAATGTACAAACAGACAAGAAATAAATAACTACACAGAAGTTTAACATACAAATATGGAATAAATGTAATTCAAGACGAGACAGTGAACGGGCGAGAGATAACAACGAAAACAAGACGACTGTGAGCATATGAACGAATTGAAATAAATAATCAAACAAAATAAGGACTTATTATTATAAATATATATATGTGTGTACGTGCGCACGTGTGTATTTATACACATGCATTTATTGTTTTAAAGCATCCAGGAAGTTAGAAATATAATATTAATTACAGCAGGACTGGAAACCGAAACAAGACGAAAGTGGATACCGACCAGAATTTGCGCTAACTGTAGAGTAGCATACACAGAATTGGTTCTGATTTTTATCGTTGGACATAATTTACAATGATTTGAGAAAGACCTAAATTTAAGTCCTTTTAAAATCATGAACATTTCAAAGGTATAGTGTCAAATAAACGGCTACCAATATGAATGACAAAAAGATACATTGAGGATATTCTTCACATATTCTTGGGTAACCTTGAATATCAGCAAAGAAGTGTAGATGCTATCAATGTAGCAGAATAGTGGTTCTTTAAAAGAATACTGATGACAACCAATTCCAACCGAATGACAAACAGAAAAACCTTGTCTAGCTAAAAACCAAGGGAAATATTTTCTACAGCATGAAACTAGAATTCATTGCAAACCGAATAAGAAGAAAAGAAGTTTTAAAGACAATTGGAAAATGAAAGAAAGGCTTGGGTGACACACAGAGAGAAAAATGAAGGTCGGTCTTACCAGGTGTTTTTAAAGTGTCTGGTCGAAGAAACCAATCCAGTAGTTTGCTAATGCGGGGTATCACGGTAACTGATGTCTCTAGGCATGGCACATAGAAAGTCTGTGAGAGAGAGAGAGAGAGAGAGAGATAGCAAAAGAAGAAGAAGAAGAAGAAGAAGAAGAAGAAGAAGAAGAAGAAGAGAAGAAGAAGAAGAAGAAGAAGAAAGGTGAGGGAGAGAGAGAAAGGTCATTGTTTGATAACTTTTCTGCGTTAGATACACGCTTTTAAAGTTCGTTTTAAAGTTCGTTTTAAACTAAGAACAATGTACAGTATCCGTGAAAAAAGTGTTATAATGTTTTTCGGTTAACATTTCAAAGAAGGTTTCATGAAATCTACTCAAATGGAAAACATGCACTCTATGATATATGAATTCCTATTCAGTGGAGGAATAGAAAGTCTGCAGAATGGAATTCATTGAGAGAATATTGAAATATATAATCAAACTCAGATGATGAAAGGAATCCAGAATGTAGCAAGCGGTTGTATAAAATTAAACCACAGAGAGCAGAATTTTCTGGAAAGCATGAAAGAAAGTTGGGTCACTTCATTTATTTTACGAAGTCTGTACAGGTATACATACATGTGCGCAGGTGGATTCGGGTGTGCCATCGTGTTTGTGTGTTTGTGTCTGTGTGCGTACACACACACGCACACACACAGATACACGCAAACACTTCGCATAAAGAAATACAAACACACTCGCTCGCAGACACACACATTTTAGTGTTTCTTACAAAGAGGCCGTATTTTGTTTCACCTTACACAAGTGAAAATATATGTACAAGGGTTGGACAAAATAATGGAAACACCTTAGAATATCGAATATATTTATTTTAATATGGGGTAGGTCCGCCTTTGGCAGTAATTACTGCTTAAACTCTATGAGGTATGAACTTGTACAAAGTTTGAATTGCTTCCAAAAGAATTTTTGTCTATTCTTCAGCTAAAACAGTGTCCAGTTCTGGTATTTGAGGACTGTGGTAGCTAGATAAGATGTTCAACTTCACTAGAATGTTCCTCGTGCCATTCAATATGGCCGAACAGTAAATAATTTCATGCTGCATTCAAGTTGCGGATTCGTCCTCAAGTACCTTAGGTAAGCGTCATGTTCTATACTCTGAAAGTGACCAACAAACTCTCAGTGTTATTGTCTTGAAAGAGACTGTACAGAAACGAATGAAATTAATTGAACAGTAGCTGTAGTTTTACAGTGGCATATTGATTCTCCATGGGAGGTGGTGAGCTATCAAAAACGTTAGCACGCCGGGCGAAATGCTTTGCGGTATTTCGTCTGCCGTTGACCTGGCAGAAACGTTAACACGCCGGTCCAAATGCCTAGCGGTATTTCATCTGCCGTTACGTTCTGAGTTCAAATTCCGCCGAGGTCGACTTTGCCTTTCGGGGTCGATAAATTAAGTACCAGTTACGCACTGGGGTCGATGTAATCGACTTAATCCGTTTGTCTGTCCTTGCTTGTCCCCTCTATATTTAGCCCCTTGTGGGTAATAAAGAAATAGATATTCCGTCTGCCGCTACGTTCTGAGTTCAAATTCCGTCGCGGTTGACTTTGCCTTTCATCCTTTCGGGGTCGATAAATTAAGTACTAGTTTCGTACTGGGATCGATCAAATCGACTAGCCTCCTCCCCCAAAATGTCGGGCCTTGTGCCTAGAGTAGAAAAGATATTGATTTTCCATGGGAATTATGTGAAGGGTACACATAAGTGTGGAATGCTCCCTAATATACTCTTTAATTTATATATATATATATATATATATATATATGTGTGTGTGTGTGTGTGTGTTTGTGTGTGTTTGTGTGTGCGTATGTGTGTATGTGTGTGTGTGAGCAGCAGCATACGGAGAGTGTTTTATTTTGTTTTAGTTTTTACCATAAATTTACATTCTGCTAGTAAAGGATTAAATCTCTCTTAATTATTCTATATACGGATAGTTGATGAAGATGAACACAGATTGGGTATAATATAAACGTAACGTTATAAAGCTTCAGATGTTCAGAATCAACTTTAATACATTTCCTTTCTTTAAATAAAATTATATTTCTGTGTTCGGTTTTTATTTGCTTGCAGACAGATATCTTTGGTTGTTCACTAAGACCGTTATATTTTCAACAATTTTCATAACTACAAATTTTGGACAAAATCGTACCCATTCTAAAATCACTTAATTGCGGATAATTATATACTGAAGTTGTACAAGAAATGAGTAATGAATAATGCCTTTATGACTCTGTCAAATAAAGCTGCTAACACTAGGAGCAAAGGAGATGATTCTATATTCGTGAAATATATCACAACAGACAGATATTGCTTGAAGCGCATACCTATTGTTAGCATAATCATATATTAATAATCAACCTCTTAGGAAAAATATAAGAAGCCATCGAAGATGATTTACTTACACTTGAAGATATTTCACTTTCTACTGAGAAAGATATTATTACGGTTGCTGAACAGAATTCATTGAGAAAGACATTAGAACGTCTAATTAGTCCTGCTTGCTACACGGAAACCACATTGTGTGTTAGAAGAGCTTTGTAAAATATTAGGTACATTAAAGTCCAGATACACTAGAAACTAATATTTCTCCACCCAGCCACCCATCCATGTATGTATATAAATATGTTTATGTGTGTGAGTGTGTGTGTGTGTGTGTGTGTGTGTGTGCATGTGTGTGTATACACACATGTATATATGTATTTATGCGTGTATATATTCTTTTATTCTATCACGTTACAGTCATTAGACTGCGGTCATGTTGAGGCACCGCCTCAAGGTGATGCCCCAACATGACCGTAGTATAACTATAGTCGATATAATCGACACCAGTATTTATTTTCAAGATTGGCACTTATTCTATCGGTCTGTTTTGCCTAACTGATAAGTTACAGGAACGCAAACACACCATCACTGAGTGTCAAGCAGTGATGGTGGGGTGGGGGTGACAAACACTGGCACGGAGACACGCACATACATATATATGCATATATATACGTTGGGCTTCTTTCAGTTTCCGTCTAACTGATCCATTCACAAGGCTCTGGTCAGCTCAAGGCTATAGTAGAAGACACTTGCCCAAGGTGGAACGTTGTGGAACTGAACCCGGGAGCATTTGGTTGGGAAGCAAACTTCTCACCACACAGTCACCCCAGCGCCTACATGTATATAGGATATTGCTTCCATTTAGCGTATTATATTTTTATTTTACTATAACATTCCAATACAAATGGACATGAAAGAAGAGATAAGAAAAGGAGAGGAAGTGAAGAAGAAAATGATATGAGGGGTATGTTAAGCTGAGCAAGACAGAAGGGATGTGCCGATGGATAACATATTCCAGAACAAGTGAGGGTGCTCTGGCACGCCCCGCGATTATGACAGCAATTGCGTTGCGTCGGTGAATGGCCAATGACACTCGCGTCCCAGACAGGAGATCTGCCTACCTCGATTTGGAAAAGGGTTTTCCCATCGACGCGCTTACCATCCCCGCATCCTAGACTTGCTGGCTCAAGTTGTAATGGAAGGTCAACCGCATCAAGGCCCATTCTGATTATGTCACTTAGAGCGGCGTGTCGAGGGAATCGGAAGCGCTAAACCAGCAGATTAAAGGATGCAGTCCGAATTCACTTACTGCATTTCTTAGTGTGGCATTTGTGAGGCACGCACATGTGGAGCCCAAAGCATTGGGACACTGCGATAAAAAGATACTGGTAGATGAGGAGGGCACCGAATTGAGCCATGCACCGCTATTTGGCTGCAAGGCGGAACGGAGACAAGCATGTGTATGTGTGTGTCACTTATTGTGAATCCTTGTATTCTTTAAATTGTTGGTTATTTTTTTACCGTAAACATCCTCATCGTGATTCTGTGGGTACTTTGCCTTCATGTGTCCCTGTACTCCACACTGGTAGCAGGTTGTAGGTCTTCCCTCCACCACTACTCTCAAAATCTCATCTTCTGGCAGTTTCACCTCTTCTACTTTGTTTTGAAGGTCCGGCAAACTGACCTGGATCGACACCTCAGTCCATAACCCCCAGTTCACCTCTCTCGTTTTCACCACCTTTAATACTTTTACTTCTTCTTCCATGTTGAAAAGGATGGCTGCCACCAGCCACTCTTCTTCATTCTTAGGGGGAACACTGCCGATCCTTACTCTGGCCACATGTTTGCCACAGTACGTCGGCAGAAGTACCCACTGGTGTTCTCAGCGTCACAGTGGAATGGTTCATCGCTTCTTGCTCATTTGCGAATCTCACCTCCACTATGCCGTACTTCCTGCCGCTTGTATAAAATATTGTGAGGTTCTTCACCTCTTTTAGGCATTCTTCTATGACCTCCACTGAGGCTATTTCGCGACTGCAGGGACAATGTTCTATATACCACAGTCCGCTTCATTATATTTGCTGTAAATCTTTCTGGTAGTGTTAACTTTGGGCTGGTACCATCCTTTTCCAAGATTTTGTTGAATTCTTTCAATCTCTTCTGGTTCATTAAACTTTTTTTCGCGCTTGCAACACATCCACTGTTAAACTGCCGCACTCTCCATTATTTCTCCTACTTCACCCATA
>NC_042997.1:47171139-47181139 GCF_006345805.1 Octopus sinensis | reverse complement strand
TCGATTTGCTCGACTAAAGGCGGTGCTCCAGCATGGCCGCAGTCAAATGACTGAAACAAGTAAAAGAGTAAAAGATTAAATAATAATAATAATAATAATAATGATGATGATGATGATTGATGATGATGATGATGATCACAACGTTTAAAGATGCACCAAACACTGCGTTCATCAATGCTCTGCGCTACTACACTGTCAAGATTATCAACAAGCGTATTACGAAAAGAAAAATGAAAGAAAGAAAGAAGGATAGAAAGTAAGAAAGAAAGAAAGGAATAAAGAAAAAAGAAAAAAAGAAAAAAGAATGAGAGAGAGAGAGACTAAGCCTTTAATGGATAATTGAATCTGTGTCAGCCAACACCTGCCCTGAAAAGAAAAATTAGAGTTGAAATCCGTTTCAAATTACTTGGACAATGAAATCAGAAAGTGAAAGACAATGAATATGAGAGCAGAAACGGTGAAAGTAAGAAATTAATCTGTAAAATATCGTAATAAAATATATTTGACTTCACACATTTAGGCACAATCCTAATATTCCTAATTGATATAGGGACGTTATATACTCAGGATATTCAGTTTATTTATACCAATAAAACCGCATCTTCTACGCAATCACAAATCAATGTTATAAAACCTTTCTCAACAAATGCTGACTTTATTACAGTAGCTCAATAAAAAGCTCCGATCTGGCTTTTGAGTTCCAATAAAGTACTTGACTACCATAACAATTTTTAAAAGTAGTGCAACGCGTTAATCGTGTAAAATGGAGACCTTCTTCACTCAAATGGTTAAGTGATTGACTCTTCCAGATTTCACATTTGTGCTCCTAGTCTGCCGACCATATGAACCTTATGAAGGGGTGCTAAAAATTTCCTGGCTTTACGAGTATGGCGAAAGGCATCTTTGGGGGGCCCAGCTTTTCGAGTTGTTTTTACAGATCTAAGAAAATTGAAGCAATAATTGTGTGAATCTCAGGGTAATATGTTGGATAAAATCATAATTAACTGATTCTCCTCTATTTTCTTTTACTCAAAGCTAGGACCTTTTCAGCAGCCCCTCGTATAATCGATTAAGTCACTGACACAAAAATAAGTCAGCTAGCAAGAATTAAACTTTATCCAAGAATACTTTGAAACATAACACAACGCCGTCACGTACTGAGGCTAAAGTTATTCCGTTGCTGTACGCTAGACGTAACACTAAAGTCTTTCCTTCTGCAACCATACTGTGTTCGAGTATAATCTATCTAAAACTATAATATCCAGTTTGATTTCCTTAAGGAGGGTAGTATATTATACTTTCTGCTATTTGAGTGATCGTGTAGAGCAGAGTTGAAGATGGGCGAAATTTGTGAGTTGGAAGAAAACACGATCTCTTATAACTCTAATACGTTTTACACCTTGAACCTGCTGAACATCGCGGATAACAACGGGAGGCAGTAAGTACTACACCAGCACTAGGCTGGTACTAATTAGAGTTAAGAAGATTGGAGCAACGCGAAATGAAACGCCCCCGGTTCAGAAATTGACTTCATGTACGTATGATTCTGAGCTCAACAGCTTAACCACTTGACAATTTAAAATGACTAAAATACTATAAGATGTCATATTATTCTGTTTGATTGTATATAGAAGGGGAAAAAAACCAATAGTGTTTGTAAAATAAGAAAGTCCAGAAAGAATTTTCTCGTGAAAAATAGATTTAAACGGAAGATAATGCTGAAGTGGTTCGGAATCATGAAAGGATTCAAGAAGTATGGTAGAGGATCAAAGGAATAGAAAAGTGATAAAAAACTAATAAGCTGATAATACTGGTAAAAAGAAAGCAAAAACAAAATGAAACATTCTGATAGTAAAGTAGATAATGCAGAAATACCAAGTTAATCAATAAGTTACAGCGGCTTACATATGTAAAACGAAATGTTTTTGTATAAAACCAGATGTGCGGCCAGTCAAAAACAAGAGGGATAAATTCAGATTCAAAGGCGAGTACGTAAGATACGACGAGTATATATGGCATAAATAAGGGAGGATTAGACTTGGCGTTGGATAAATAACTGCACTGAAATTATTGTTTAACTAAGAAATATTTGGTATGATGTTTTATTTTCATTTTTCGTGCGTTTACTTCTTTCTCTTTCAACGACTCTTCCTTTGCTTCTCCATTTTTGTGGCGCATATCTCACGTCAGAAACGTTAACCCCTTACCCGGCAGAAACGAATATATGCGTTTTGACCGAAATCGTTTTTTTCTATCTCTGGCGAGTTAACTCGTCAAAAGATAGACTCGCCAAAAACGACAGCAAAACATAGTAAAATAAAACAATTAAAAAATATGTCTGAAAAAATACATTTATTTTCAAAATAATTGTTGGGTAAGGGGTGAAGACACTCAATATTCATTTCATGTATTCTTAGCAGGGAACTAATACCTTATCCATCTCAGATTTTTTCTTTACATTATTCCTAATATATATATGTATATATATATATATATTTATATAGTTGAAATTTACAAGAAAACAAAAGATGCAGACAGGTGTATGAACAACAAGCAGGTGTATTAGTTTGACGCTCGGGAAAGTGAGAAAGTGAGAAAGACCCATGCTGATATTAGTTCTATCTAGTAACAAATTTCAGACCTTTGCTTATATTCAAAGCTTTGTGCGCCGCGTCAGGCTATATGCACTATTCCACAACACTCTACCTGCATCTAATGAAGAGAACTGCCTCACCGACCTGGGTCGCCGACCATCCAATGTGGACGCCAGCTACTGGCTAGTTCCAAGCAGTCGATCATTTTGCAAGCATCTTTCAACCTGTTGTGGACCGGTTTAACTTTCGTAGGCGTCCCCGACATTTTAACATCTCCCCGACCGAACTCTCGGCCTTTCGATGTCCCCACAAAGATATCATCATAAAGCCGGCTGACAAAGGTGGAGCCGTGGTGGTGTGACGCGCAGATCTCTGCAATGTTGAAGTTCTCCGCCAACTTCAAGACACCTCCTTCTATTGCACTCTGCCCTCCAACCCTACACCTAACTACCAACAGACTGTGTTCTCCACTATCCATGATCTCATCACCCACTTCCGTCTCCCTCCCACCGCCTCCAACCTTATTGTTCGCATTCCACGCACCTCTACCATTGACTTCCTTCCCAAAATCCACGATCCCAACAACCCTGGCTGCCCCATCCTCTCCACCTGTAACTGCCCCACGGAAATGATCGCAAGATACCTCACCCGTGTCCTTGCCCCCACCCCAGTGGTTTTCCACCCCTCCCACATCCACGACAGTAACTATGTTCTCCGTCTCTCCAACTCTTTCTTCCTTTCTGGTCCCTCTAAACTGCTCTTCATTCTTCATATCAAGAGTCTATATACGGTGATTCCACACAACAAAGAACTTCTTGCACTCAAGCACTTCCTAAACCTTCGACCCAACTCCCAACGTGACACTTCCACACTACAGCATATAGAGTATATAATCAAAACATCATAAATAAGAATGGAGAATTATACATATTCACCCAACGTAGATATTGCTATGCAGTTTTGGTCAAGGTTATACCCACGTGGGTGAATTCAGTTTACCTACCCGCATGGGTAAAACCTTGAACAAAGATGCATATTAACGTCTCTATTGGATGAATATGTGCTGCAACTGAACCAACTAAATGCAGAGAAATACTGCATCAAAGGACATTAAAACACTTATCCAGTAGAAACGCTCGTCAGTTTGGAATTTGTAATAAACAAATACTGAATATGTATTATTCCCTATTCTTCTTTATGAAGTGTGTGTGTGTAAACCCTAACTCCCCATCCTCCAATAACACTATCTCTAGCTCCAACTCTACTATGGCCACCACTAGACTCCCTACCACCTCCCAGACAACCTCACCAACCATTCAGACAACCCCACCCACCACCCAGAAAACTCACTTCACTCTCCTACTAACCAGGAAACTATTATTAATCTAATGAGATAGAAACATTTTATTTAATCTTATAAAAACATTACGCTTCTTGCTTTTAATCTCTCCAGATCTTACTTTCTCTCCTTACAAAACCTATGTTCAAAAAACTTTACGTACTTCTCTTTAGAAAACATGAAGATAATTCTGTTTTATAGATTAGAATATATACGACGAGCTGGCATTCGATTACGTAAACAACACTATATAATATGAAAAAGTCAGTAACATCACATCGAGCAAGCTCGAAACAACGATAAACTCCTTCAGGACGAATATCTATTAGAACAGTGAAGACTCTCGAACAAAATTAAGAGCAACTTCTTCGCTAAGAACCGTACATTCTCCACCTTCTATCACCGCTTCGAAAAAAACAACAAAAAAAACACATAAAAGGCAGGACTAAACTTTTAAATCAGTCCTATTTTTCCATTATTAAAAGAGACTTCCACAAAGTCCATTGTCTAAAATTCTCAAACTGCTATTTTAAACCTTCCCAGAACATGTTGAAATCTCTTCCTTAGTCATGATGAGCAAGATGAATAGTTACAAACCATCCTTACTTAGAAAAAATTAGCTTCACTTTTAGCTAAGACGGTGTTTCGCTATTCTCTTTCACCCTGCAATCGCAACTATCAGCTTATCAGCTGAACACATTGCCTTTTATTATCTTAACTGCTTTATGACAACAGCTCTAGATATCCATGAACTATTGAATACTATAGGGGACAACAATATCTTCCAGTATGTGGGGCCCATTTAGAAATAAATCTCTGGACTGCCGATGCGGTCGAATTAGTAAGATCATCATCATATACATGACCGGTTATAACTCAGAGCACTCAATAGCTGTCACTCCTGTGTAAATGTAGAAAATTCTACATAGAAAATTCTACCGAAGTACCACCAGACATATACACTTATGGTTTAAGGAATACCTCAATGCTAATGTTCTTTCGTCAAAAAGCACCTAATACACCAAGGTTTCCGTTGAAGCTACAGAAAGAATCGTTGAGAAGGTGTGATTAATAAAAGCTATTAACAAGTACAACTCGCAGATCAGAGTTGAAATGAACGCTGCTGATTGGCTAGCGTAACAATGCAAAACAATTCTTCACACACATGCACTATAGAACAGAATAGTCAAGAAACAATGGTAATTTGCTGGAGGATACTAAGCCTGAAATATTGAGATAAAAGGTAAACGTATACAATTAATACATCATCACGTCCCTTACATTGTCAATTACAGTCTGCTCAATATAAACTTCGCAATCATCATCATCATCATCACAACCCTCTCATTCCTCCTCCTCCTCCTCCTCCTCCTCATCATCATCATCATCATCATCGTCGTCGTCGTCGTCGTCATTTTTGATCAGCATTCATCATCATCTTTCACCATCATTGCTATCAACATCACCATCATCATCATAAATATCATTTCTCATTGAATAGATGTTTTTTCGTTCTACTTTCTGCTATTTTAATGCATCTATTAATCTCCTGTATTAAAAAAAATAAAGAGATAAAAAATAAATTATTTTCCGTGCACGTATGTGTGTGTGTGTGTGTGTGTGTGTGTGCACTCGCTTGTATGTGCATGCGTGTGTGTATGCGTGTATGTGTGTTTATGTGTGTATTTTAAAATAAAATTCATAAGTGAAGAAATTATAGTCATGTATGCAAATGTAACAAAGGCTTATACGTGCAATTTTACAAGCTATTATACTATAAAAAATGTTGAAATCAATACAATAAATTATCGAGTTCAGCCCATCATCATCATCATCATCATAGTCATCATCATTATCAGCCCCACCGCCACCACCACCACCATCATCTTACATATGCGTTATGAGTATTCAGTTTATCCTAGTTGTTTCTTCCGCTTCTGTTCAAAAGTTTTTATGACATTGCATGCAGGATGTCTTGCAAATTTTTCTTCAGAATTACAAAGTAAATGAAGACAAGAAACAAACAGTAGTCATGACAACGAATATATAAACGCTGAACCAACAGTCACTGTGTCTTTGTTTAACCTGTTAGAAAAAGCAGCCAAATCAATCTTACTCGAGATATAGAATTTACCATTTAAAACGAGCTTCAGGCTATATATATTATAATATACGCGAAATTATGTCTATCCGTCCGTCCGTCTGGGATCCCTGTATCTCAGTCAACATTTTCTCTACATAGACATTATTATATATCTCGGAATTGGGATAATCCCGGGATTGGAAAACTGCCCTTCATTTGGTTCTTGAACAAGTAGCATTAAGATCAGGTCTAGATGACGTGTTATAAACTCACAGTTGAAAATTCAAATTTTAAATGAACTCCAACAATTTGTGAATATATTAGACTGAATCGAAAGTAATACTACTTTGTGAACTGAAAAAATATTTTCCATTGAGTTCATTTAAAACTAGATCCAATTTAGAGTGCGGGGTTTTGTGTTCGTGAGGTTTCGAAGTTCGGCGGAATTTGTGAATTGAAGCGTTCGGAAAGAAATATCGAAGAACTCAAACTTTCAGCCCAAACTGGACTTTCGGCCCAAATCAGATTTCCTCCTAAATCGGACTCTCGGTCAGATCGAACTTTCAGCCTCATCGGACTTTCGGTGGAGTCATTTTATTCAAAGATATGGATGCTGGAAGATTTGAAGTTCCGCTACTGGGTCTGGGAAATAAAAGCATTCAGCAAGATAATAATGGAGACATCACTTTTTCAAATGGCTGTAGCATTTAGGTCAAAACTGTAGAAGTGTTGACTACCAGAGTTCCCCAATCATTGGACATAATATTCAAGATCATGTGAAAGAGCCTTACTTGCACCAAAGAATGAAGCTGTCCAGGTTGTCAGTTAGGAACTTATGCAATGAATCAATACTGAGGAAAAACATTTCTCAATTGATATAGCTATGGACCCCATTGAGGCTTTGAATTATCCTACTGATATTCTTAACTCTTTGGATCATCCTGGAATGCGTTCTTACAAACTGGCATTGAAGAAAGGATTTCTAATCATGCCTTTGAGAAGTCTGGATCCTCCAAAGCTATGCAATGGTAGAAGACTGGTTGTCAGGCAAATGCATCTACATCTTTTGGAAGCAACAATCCTCACTGGACAAGGAACTAGAGGAAATGTATTCATTCCAAGAAATCCGCTGATTCCAACAGACACACCCTTTGAATTCGAGTGATTTCAATTTCCAGTAAGAGTTAGTTTTGCAATGTCAATTAACAAGTCTCAAGGATAATCTCAGAAAAAGGTTGGACTTCACTTCATGCAGCAGTATTTTTCTCATGGTCAGCTCTGTGCTGATTGTTCCAGAGTTGGAAATGACAACAATCTCTTCATATTCACACCAAATGGTTAAACTAAGAATGTGGTTTATTCTGCTGCTTTACAGTGAACTCCATATGTCACAGTGGTACAACATTTTACAAATGAGAAACTCTATAATATAAATCTGAGATGGCAGGGCACCAATAAATGCTGTATTGCTATTAGTCCTCCTCAGGAGTTAGCTGAAAAGTCCGCACGGAGTTTAGTTTTATAGTTAGTTTTGAATAAAGTAAATATGGATTCACTTTGACTGAATAAAAACAGTAGTGATGACGAATGAAACTCCTTTGAACATAACACAGCTCACTGTGATTCCCGTCGGGATGGGCAATACAATGCTGCAATCACAAGATTAACATAATAACAGTTGTTAATTTACGGACAAAGCCTACTGTTTGCAAAAAAAAAAAAAAATTGGGGCTGGTCGTTTACATCGATCGGATACTCGATTACACTTACTTTTTCGACGCTGAATGGATGAACGGCAAAGTTAACCTTAAAGGAATTTGAACTCAGAACGTAAAGAGTCGGGAGAAATGCCGCAAGGCATTTTTATAAAGTTCTAATACTCCAACTCGAAGAAAACAGTTTAATTTTTGAAAACATGAGTATAAAGATTGAAAATGGTAAAATGAAATACAGGGGTTTATGCAGCACCAGGATCTGAATTTTAAGGGAATACAAAGATTAAATGGATCAAGTACTTTAGTGGTATTTATTTCGCTGTTCTGAGAATGAATTCTAGAAATGTCGACTCGAACGTTACTTGAATTGGGAATAGAATTCTTCAACACATTTTAAGTTTGAGTTTATATTGATTTTGCCTCTCCACCCTTGAATTGTAAATAATAGAAAACTAGAAAATAACATAATAGTTAATTTAGATGATGTTACCTACGAAATATTTCTAGGATAAGATGTTGATAATTTTCAGTAGTTACACAACATAAACTTTTGGATGCAATATCACAGTCGATTAATTAACAACATTGCTAGAATAGTAATTATCTATAAATATTCGTTTCTGTTTTATATCATTATAAAAGATTCAGCCATACCAATGCTTGAATTCCTGATGTCGAGCGACGAAATGTAAATTGTGTATGACATTTATTTCAGAGTGTGTGTTTTACTGCTATACTAATGCTTTCCTTATTGCACTACATAGTTTACAGTGGAGGCGCAATGGCCCAGTGGTTAGGGCAGCGGACTCGCGGTCGTAGGATCGCGGTTTCGATTCCCAGACCGGGCGTTGTGAGTGTTTATTGAGCGAAAACACCTAAAAGTTCCACGAAGCTCCGGCAGGGGATGGTGGTGATCCCTGCTATACTCTTTCACCACAACTTTCTCTCACTCTTACTTCCTGTTTCTGTTGTACCTGTATTTCAAAGGGCCGGCCTTGTCACTCTCTTTGTCACGCTGAATATCCCCGAGAACTACGTTAAGGGTACACGTGTCTGTGGAGTGCTCAGCCACTTACACGTTAATTTCACGAGCAGACTGTTCCGTTGATTCGGATCAACCGGAACCCTCGTCGTCGTAACCGACGGAGTGCTTCCAACATAGTTTACAGTAGTATACCTTCACATAGGCGCAATGACCCACAATTCAGAGATGGGTAAATAGATTGCATTGGTTACAATAATTGTATGGAGCTTTATTGTTTCTCCTGGTGTAGTGTCTTTTGCCTATATTAAAGGTACAATGCCATACGTCAGTAAAAAGTGTACAATCGATTATTTTGATATAAACTTCAGTAATTCACAAGTATATATTTTATCATCTTCGTACTGGCAAGAATCAAAGACGTTTCTAATGGAGTTTAATATGAAAAGGACGTGACTAACTATCTCGTATGCTTTGTTAAATGCTCAACAGAGTTTATAATCCACCACACAAGAGAAATTCTGATATTATGCCACAGATCAAACAGTTTGAGAGAGGTATCCACTAATACATAAAAAAGTAAAAATAAAATATACAAAGAGAGAGAGTACGGTATTGGATTAAGCGATGGTAATAGCGAAATCGCAGAATGATATTAAGAAAATATCTAGAGGTTACTCTTTGCAACATTATAGAGACATTTATGCACATACTTTATCTTTTATTTTATGTGATGTTTGACGTGCCAGAAATAGCTGCTAAATCTTCATAAAAGCCACATTCCATTATTATCAAAAAATAAGAAGGCATATTCAGTAATGTAATCTTAGAAATTCCTTGAGAGGAATAGATGAACAAAGCTGGAAAATGCAATGGTCTTCGTCACATCCCTCTCTGTTCAAAAGTTACTTTTCCTGCATATGATGATGAAATAAAGTGCAGAAGATTTAGCTGAATAAACTCATGGCCGTAATATTTGTAGTTCTATAAGGCCTTGAATTAGTAGAAACGGCAGTTTATACTGAACCTTTAAGTATATTTGGCTTCAACTTACACCATAATCGACTTGATGTGTTATCGCTCCATGGTACATTCCCTCCCTCTAATCATCTAGAGCTTCTTGTAGTTTAGGATTAATATAATATCAATATTAAAGGGAAAATAAAGGCAGCGAGCGGGCAGAATCATTATCACGCCACGCAAAATACTTCGCGGCATTTCGTCGACCGGGTACCAGTCGAGTAGTAAATACTTGCAATCGATTTTCCCCCCTCCTGCAAGATCTCA
>NC_042997.1:47136139-47166139 GCF_006345805.1 Octopus sinensis | reverse complement strand
AAGCATAGCAAAAATATCAAGAACATCTGCTACTCAAAGTTTCAAGTTCCCGTTCATCGGACAGTTTAGATTGAACGTGAACGTGAAACTCTGAGTATCAGCTTTTCGTAATGATTTTGTAATGAATCTTTATCTCTCTACGTGTAATTTGCATACAATTTTTCTTTTCCTTTTGAAGGTAATATCAAAACGATGGAATTGTTGGAATGCTTGTTGGTGAAATAGCCAAACGAAACAACACTGGCCAATGTCAAGTAATATATTGTGATAAATTATTATAATGGGAATAATGGGTTTGACACCCAGATGCCAAAGGATACTGAAACTAAACGGTTATTATATTATTGATAATTCCTTCTCTTTCAAACGTGGTTCATTTTCGTTTTAAAACGAACAGACGTTTTAGCCAATCATATACATACATGCATACATAACATACGTACGTACACCCACACACATACATGCATACAAACACATGCACACATGAATATATATATAAATATATATATATATATGCATAGTAAGTATTAAAACATTCATACTATAGTTGCATGACAAGGAAATCGTAGCTAGTATGTGTAACGTGTGGTGCTTCTACACACTAAGCTATGCATATATGTATGTATGTATGTATGTATGTATGTATGTATGTATGTATGTATGTATGTATGTATGTATGTATGTATGTATGTATGTATGTATGTGCGAGTGTATGTGTGTTAAATAACGGTGAAACATCTTCCATAACAGAAGGCTCACCTTTCCATTGTTGTATGAAATACTGCGTCATTAGTCTACGAATTCGGACGAATGTTTAGTAGCAGCTACTTGAAAATAAAGAGAAAATAAATCAATCTTGATAATGATTTAGTGTAGAGATTGATAGTAAAGATAACTTTAAGATATTAGTATTTATTGGTTTCAAGATCAACATATAATAAACATTGTCATTTAATCCGTTTATTAAGTACTTGCATCACAAACCATTGCTGGTTTATTCCATATCAAATTAAGAGCATTCCAATGATTTGTCATCGAATAATTTACGTTTCGTGTCTCAAGTTAGATTTGAATTTCGGATCGGCATTCGATTCCTAAACATGCTATTTCGCTTGCTGAAACTTTCTTTTCAGTTCGAAATGTTTCATTCAATTAGTTGTGTTTGTAAGACCGAAATCAAGGCATTTAATGAATAATCTGGATAAAGGTATTTATTGATTTTAAATCCAAGAGAGAGCGTCATTTTGAAAACTGACACTTTGAGTCTCGTATAGTTAGAGAATTATTGACCGTTTAACCACTACGTATTGTTGTATGATAGCGTTTATGTTTAGCACATTATTATGGATATGAACATGCTAAGAAAAGCAGTTAATCGATAGAAGCTGTACATTGCTTCCACTTATACCTGATGACCAATGATAGAAGCAATGTTTCGATACTTATAGTTGAGCAAGTATCTATGACAGACAACGCATTACTCTATAGAGAAATGCAATCCCCATTTCACGATTCCTGCTAGGATAATGCGATTATTTGTAACTGAAGTGAAATGAAACGAATATATCCAGATTTGTCATCATTGTTATAGTGTGTATACTCGTTTGAAACAAATTGCATAGCTGTGAGTGTGAATGTGTGTGAATGCTAGCTTAAAAGAATGTGGATGTTTTGTCAGTGATAATAGTGTTAATTCTTGTGGTGTTGGTGGCGGTATGGTATTGGCATTTTGAAAGTGGTAATTGTATGTTGAGTATGACATTCGTTCAATCAATACTGCTGTGTATTAGAATTTGTAATATAAGATCTTGTTCGGAGACATCAATAATACCCCACTACACACACGACTTACACGAGCGCCCGCAGAAACACGTAACAAACATGCACACGCATAGATACATACACTCACTCACGACTACAAATTATGGATTGTTGATAATGGTAATAGTTACTAATTCCTTCCGATCCAGCTTTATTAATTCCAAACAGAAAAACCATTATTTGCAAAGCTGGAATAGTTAAAAACTTTAAATCTTCCCTTTTCCATGTAAAAACTTAATTTTCTTTTTTGTGATTAACTTATCGATGACAGAATCAGACATATTATGAGAATAATAAAAGTTAAAAAAGAATTATAACAAACGAAACGAATAATATTAAAGCTGATTGTAAACTGCTATAACTTCAGTTCTACACGGGAGCTAGATATGGACAAAATTTACAATTATAAAAAGAAAAAATCTTTAAATGCTTAAAACAGAAATACTCCCAACAAATATTTGCTCACTTAATACTAAATTACGATCGTCGATAACTATAATGTACTGCACAACCAATCACCACATACCAATTCACCATTTCTCTTTGGTTTAACGTCATTAAATCAGGTCCTACATTCTTTATAAGGCTACTACAGTTAAGGTAGTTCTGGTTCTAGATATAATAACGTCTGAAAACAACTCTATGATGTAAGCCTCTAACCAAATAATAGCCAAGGCTTCTACATTAAAACCTCTGACTGATCCAGGCCATCCTATGATTTGAAGATGGGCATTTACCGGTTAAAATGTTCACGAAGACAAATATATAAATTCTAATCTTCCAAGAGGCTATACAAATAATAAACGATAAAAAATTCAGGTATTCTATGCACTGAATAATGCATGTAAAAGTTTAAAAATGAATTCGAAAGGAATTAAAATCTGGAGAAACAAAATAGATAATTCCGTGGTAATGTTCAAGATTCTGAAAGTAAACAAGATAATTTCAAGAGGAATTCAAAAATTCATTTCCATAAATTTGTTTTAGCTTAATGGAAAAATATTATCTTTGCTGAACTTCAAGATACATGTTCAGGTCGTATTAGGCCTCACCATAAGATATAAACTATTCAAATCTAGTCTGAACAAAAATTTCTAAGAATTTTGCCTTCAATAAAGATTTTAAAATTTTGAGTAATTACAAATAATAATATAAGAGAAACAAGTCGTGTGGACATGGGTATGAAATTAAATGATTTCAGGCAGATGATGTATGAAATGCAAACACTCCTAATTAAAGAGAGATTTGTTTCTTGGACAATGAAAATAAAACCTGCTGGCAATTATAAAGTCTCGAAACAACTATCAGCACATCTAATACAACGATCACAAAAGGACTAAAATGCTAGGAACCATGCTGGGAAACTAACTGAATTCTTTTTCAATATTACATTATTGTCGAATATATTAACATAGGTCGACATCGCGTGGATTAAATATTTTCTTTACACGGCATATTAAATTTTATATTAGCCCCATGATAAATGCCTTGCATCATTTGCTTCGACACACAGAGTTCACATACTGCTTGGGTGAACCTTGACTTAAAATTTTTCAGAGTTGAAAGAATAGCGAACAGCCATGGAGAATTAGTGAAACTATTAGATATTTCGCGATATTTGTCCCGATCTTCTTTGCATTCTAAATTCTTGGACGGCAAATTTAACCCGTCACCCTGGACTTCTTGGATGCCTTTCATACAATCCACTGCAAGCATTCAGAACAGACAACTGTATGAGGATCGCTTCTTCCAAATATCTCGAGAAAAACATTTAAATAAATGAAACGTTAACGGCATTGTCTTTCCTTCCCAAATTACTCGTAAATAATTATGTAGTAATTTGAGCCCGCTTGCTATAAATTATATCAGTCTGTAATCATTTGCAACAAGGACTGATTATCCGTTATTGTTGTTTTTACTACTTATTCTGACAATATTTTCTCACAGCTAGACTCACTATCACATTTAAAATGAAGGGTTCTTATTTCAAATGCTCTGCCACAATAATGCCTGCAAGATAAGATCACGGTAAAACGAAAGTAAATAAAGGGAATGCTGATAATTATATGGGAGCCATAGTTTCTCTCAAGCTGTTAACACCGGATCACTAATCGTACTTTTACAAACATATTCAGAACTAGCAGTATAACCCGGCCTTGCCCGGGATTAAGCTACGATTATTAACCTAATCAAGTTCTTTATTTCAAACCAATCTAAGTAATATAGACGTCAAATTTGGGTGAAATCCGTTGAAATTAGTTATATTATATATATATTATATATATATATCACCTGATCACGTGACCGACCAGACCATCAGATGTTGTTACACATCGCTGGTCACAATGTACTTCACATTGTTTTAGCCTTCGAATGACGCCACCCCGCTGGCTAGGCAAGCAGGTCAACAGAAGAAAGAGTGAAAGAAAGAGTGGTGAAAGAGTACAGCAGAGATCATGACCCCCTGCCGGAGCCTCGTGGAGCTCTAAGGTGTTTTCGCTTAACAAACACTCACAACGCCCGGTCTGGGAATCGAAACCGTGATCCTACGACCGCGAGTCCGCTGCCCTAACCAGTGGGCCATTGCGCCTCCACACACACACACATATATATATAGTGAAAAAACTACAGAAGGCTTGTTTTAAAAGGTTAAAAAATATATATTTGAGTCAATATGTCTGAAGAATGTTATCAATTTTTTTCTTACAATGACATACTTTAGAAGAAATGACCGGTTTCGCGTTCAGCTTTTAAAATTTCTTACATCGTTATGATAACGATGTAAGAAAAAAGCTATGAGCTCCCAATCACTATGCAAGGACGATAAAGACAACAAAACAATAACCATTGATGCTTCCACTGTACACGTACAAGTCTACTGGTGACATGCTAGAAATAGCAACCAAATCTTTCTATAACTATCCCTTAATATTTTATGTATAAAAATATACATGGGACAATTAATCCTTATGTACAGAGGCTGAATTGTTAAGACTAGAGTGACTTTGATAAATAGTCGGTCAGCTCCATTATCATGGTCCTGTGGTTAAACGAAAAGAACAGGATTAGAACAATAGATCAGGTATTGGAGAGGGTACGACCTGTCCAGACTATTAATAGATACCCCATAGATTAAATATTGATTCCGAATTTTGGCACAAGGCCAGCAATTTCGGGTGAAGGGAGAAATCGATTACATCGATCCCAGTGCTTAACTTGTACTTATTTTGTCGATACCTAAGGGATAAACGGCAAAGTCGAACCCGGCAGCATTTAAACTGAGAACGTAAAGGTGGACGACCATAGATTAAATATTGCATCATCATCATCATCATCATCATCATCATCATCATCATCATCGTCGTCGTCATCATCATCGTCATCAAAAACACCAATACTATCTATTTCGTCGTCATAAGTAATAATAATTAACGCGAACGAATGTATCTATCACAACACTCATTAACTATGTCATCATCATCGCCGTCGGCATCGTCGGCGTCGTGACTATGACCGCCACCACTACCAGCAAAAACAACAGCAAAAACAACAATAGCATCAACGCTAACAATTCTGCCAACATAATTATTATCATATTGCTATGCAACAATGATGATGATGATGATGATGATGATGATGATAATGATGATTGCAACACAAGTATGGAATGAAATGTCCGGAATGTTGGGAAATAAAGAGGAAAAGGCGGAGTAAGCGGAGGGTGACGGGAGAGGTTTGGCGGGAGTTTTATGGCGGTGCTGATTGTCAATATGAGGTAGGAAAAATAAAACTGGAAAAGACGTGGGAATTTGATGATGATGATGATGATGATGATGATGGCGATGATGGTGATGATGATGACGACGATGATGATGATGATAAATATCATCATCATCATTATCATCATCATCATCGTCGTCATCGTGATGCTGCCACACAGACGAAATAAACTTTTCAAATAAAATAAAATATCACACAAACATACTAAAAAATAAACAATAAAAAGGAAAGAAAGAAAGAAAGAAAGAAAGAAGGAAGGAAAGAAGCCAGCATACAAAATAGAAAAAAAAAATAGGAAAGAAACGTGAAATTGTAATTTGATTTATTTCCAGTATGGTTAAATTGTGATAAGCCCAGCGCCAACCAGCGCCAACCACACTCGTCGCTTCAACTCACATAGTGCGCAACAGTTCATAGACCGCCACATCACACAACTTCCTTTCACATAAAACTTCAGCCTTCTACATTACAACAGATCCACGTATTTTGATTGGCGTTTTGTTATCTAGTTAATGGTTTAGTCATGTTTACACGGAACATGACGTCAATGATTCCACTTCATTCGACGATTAAATATAGCAGACTTTGGCACGGAATATTATCACCGATACTAAAGACACCAACGAGTATCCCACTCTTACCATTAGAAGAAAAAAATAAATAAAAATAATATAAAAATAACTATAACAAAAATTACCAGCAACGTGGACAGTACACTTGTTAGAGATAGCAACCAAATTTTTTATTCAAATCAGCGCCTGTTGTTTCAAAAAGAGAATGAATGGCAATTTGGTTTGTGTAGATTAAAGTACATTGTACCTGGTGAAAGAAAAGAAAAAAGAAGAAAGAACAGTGGAATGTTCAGCGTTGGAATGCCTTTGGTTGTAGCTTTTTGCTGAATGAAGTTCCAAGTTGGAGAGAACAATAACCATCAACTAGAGCTACACTTGCTATTACTTTTCCTACTATTGGGCGTAGGAGTGGCTGCGTGGTAAGTAGCTTGTTTACCAACCACATGGTTCCGGGTTTAGTCCCACTGCGTGGCACCTTGGGCAAGTGTCTTCTACAATAGCCTCGGGCCGACCTAAGCCTTGTGAGTAGATTTGGTACACGGAAACTCAAAGAATCCCGTCGTGTATATATATATATATATATTATATATATATATATATATGTGTGTGTGGTGTGTGTGTGTGTGTGTGTGTGTGTGTGTGTGTGTTTGACAACTGATACTGATGTGTTTAAGTACCAGTAACTTAGCGGTTCGGCAAAAGAGAGCGATAGAATAAATACTAGCCTTGCAAAGAATAAGTCCTGGGGTCGATTTGCTCGACTAAAGGCCACAGTCAAATGACTGAAACGAGTAAAAGAGTAAAATAGTATGGCTACCGTCGGAACAACTTAATCACTTTACTTCTACTACTACAACCACTACCAGGCCCATTCACTTGCACTATTCCCATCACTTTCATCCACCGTTCAGCAAACTGGCTAAAAGGCAACCCATCCCTCTCTACCCTTATTTTTCTTTTCAAGTTGCGAGCATCTCGGACATGCTCAGCTGACGGTACTTCTGTGCTTGTGTAGTTCTTCTCGAATAGGCAAATCTCCCCGGTAGCACTACAAGGCCAGAGGTTTTTGAAAGTTATCCATTGGTCCCGGGCCGAAGGTTCTCCGGAAAAGAGCGGCTAACTGATCTTCGACGCCCAAGGTCTCTCCAAGAATGTCGTCGCACTTTCCCTCCACTAAACCTCTATAGAATTTTCGAGTGGACGTTCCACTGGCTGAAGGTTATGAGCGCTTGAAGACATTCCACGTTCTAGATGCCCCCTCCAGGACTGCAGCTCAGCTAAAGGGACCACAAATCACCAAGAATTCTCTAGATGATATTCCCTCGAAAATCTCCGACTTCCTGTGGGAATTGGGTTTTTAAGTGTGCGTATGTATTCCGTGTTGTTTGAACAATTTGTATATGTGGAGGTAGGGAGTTGTGGGTGCAACAAAATCTGTTGGTGTTATGTTTGTGTTTGTTTTTATGTAATTCATCAAATCTTGGTTTTTTGTGGTTATTGCCATGTTGTTTGTAATGCTAGTCTCTTTACTTTGTGTTTGTTGTTTCTACTCTTATTACTATTGTTGTTGTGGTTGTGATTGTTGTTGTGGTGGTTGTTATGTGGGTGATGGGTTGTGTTTGTGGTGTTGTTGGTTGAGGTAGTGTTTCAGGTGTTTGCGGTAGTGGTGGCGATGTAGTATCTGTTTTTGGTGCTTTTATTTTTGTTGCCTTCCTTTTCCCTCGCTGCTGCTTGTGTAGATGAGGATTGTTGCTGTTCGTCCATAGAATTGTGTTTTTCTTTCTGTCTTTTTTTTTTGTTATTTTCTTTGTCTTCCACTCCTCATCGCGATCCGACTTTCCAGATGTTATGTCCGCTCGTTCGGCATCTGGAAGGGAAACATCTTCAGGCGCTGAAAAGTGTTTGGAGGAACTCAGTGTCGGTATGGCTGGAATTCATGCTGCCGCGGCTGAATATGCTGATGCTGATGCTGATGGTGCTGCTACTGTTATCGCTCGAGTTCTGGTGGCTGTTGTTGGTGTTGGGAGGAGAGATGCCAGGCTCTCTTTTTCCTTCTCAATCTAGGGCAGAAGGCTTTAGATGAATGGTTGAAAAGCAAATGTGGCACTTTACTTTCCTTCCATCTACTCTGACTTGAATAATACTGCCTTCCAGAAAGATAGATCTGGTCTGGGATAAAATCCACATTTTTGAGGGCTTGTTTGGTTGAAAACTATCGCCATCTCGGACCAGTTCTGCTTTTTGGTCTGATAGAATTTTCCTCCGTACCTATTGTTACTGCAGCAATTAGCTAAGGAATAGTGATTTCTAGCGGCACATTTTGTATGATTATTTCGGCCAGTCTCTAGCCACAGTAGAAGGGGACCAGAAACAGCTTCTCACTTTTGAGGGGTCTAAGAGAGAGTGAGATTTAGCCCTTACATGGCAAATATTGGATTAAACTAAACAGAAAAGAAATGGACAAAATAAAAACCCAACGATGGTTAAGAAGCTCAGGACTCGAAGCAGAGCCGGAAGGAGTTTTAATTACATCACAAGATCAAAGCGTTCCCACCAGAAATCATCAAAACTCATAATGAAAAAGAAAAAAAATACAAGAAACTGTAGAATATGTGGTGATGGAGAAGAAATAATAGATCATATTGTCTCTGGCTACCTATTCCTGACTAAGTAGGAATATATTCACAGACATGAGAGGTTTGGGACCTATATATACTGAAATCTATGCCAATACTATAGAATGACAGCAGAGAAAAGGTGATATAGGCACACCCAAGAAAAGGTCTCAGAAAAGGAAAAAGCAACCATACTCTGAGTTATACCAATACACATAGATTGAGAAATAAAGGTTAATAGACCGGAGAGAGTTGTCAGAGATCATCAAGAAAAATACCTTCTAATCGATTTATCAATATCAACAGATAACAATGTATCTCTAAAAGAAACGGAGAAACACTCAAAGGGAGTTAGTCGATCACCTCGATCCCGATGCTCACTGGTACTTATTTTATGGACCCAGAAAGGGGAAAAATCAAAGCTGACATCGAAGGAATTTGACAAAATTGTAAAGTGCCGAGTCAGAAATGCCGCTAAACATTTTCTCACTTGTCTCTGAAGACTCATATGTACAATAGAATAGAATGTGTGTGGATGTATTAAACAGAGATACATAAAAGTAGTATAGGTATGAGCGTTATATAGTGAACATATAAAATAGAATATCGATTAATAAACACAGAATATATGAGTATACAAATACTATAATTGAAGCAACGTATCATCATGAAAGAAAGATTATCCAGAAACCAGGTTACATATCCGCAGAAAGATGAAAATACTCCAGCCAAATTTATTCAAACGCACTCCACGACTCCGCCAGGTTTCCCCAAGTTCGTTTCAAGACGAATGCACTGAAACCTACCCGTAAGCATTTTTTTGCGGGAATGGCATTGGTCATAATACAAAGCACCTAACGTCCACTTGATATTGCTGTTATATACTGTATATCTCCTTGGATAAGATATATTAGTGCTCTGAAGTGTTTTTTTTTTCTATTGTAATATATTAACATAGAGGTTGAACAAAATAATGGAAACACCTTTCAAACAAATCATTTCAATATGGCGTAGGACCGCCTCTGGCAGTAATTACAGCTTGAAGTCTACGAGTTATGAATTGTTTGAATTGTTTCCAAAGGAATTTTTGTCCATACTTTAGCTCAAACAGTCTCCAGTTCTTGTAGTGATGATGGTGGAGGATATCGACTCCTTACTTGTTTTTCTAAAATGTACCACAAATGTTCAATAATATTGAGATCTGGGGACTGTGGTGGCCAGATAAGATGTTCAACTTTACTAGAATGTTTCTCGTGCCATTCAGTAACAACTTTGGCTGTATGAATTGGTGCATTATCATCCTGAAAGATTGCGTTTCCCTCCGGAAACAGTTCCGCAATAATAGGATGAATTTGATTAGATAAAATGCTTAAATAATCTTGACTATTAATTCTGCAATGAAGAAAAGCCATTGGGCTGGCGGATTTCCAAGATATAGCCCCCCACCCCCGATCATCACAGATCCTCCTCCATGTTTAACAGTTGGAAGAAGGCGGTGTGGGTTAAATGCTTCTTTTGGCTGTCTCCACACATATACTCGGCAGTTGATCGGATATAAGGTAAAGGATGACTCATCCGAGAAAACATTCTTTCACTGCTCTAGGGACCAATTCTGTAGGCTTTTACTCCACTCTAAACGCTTTGCAACGATTGTTTTTGAAAATAGCTTTTTTCTGATTGCAGCCCCGTGAAATCCGGCTTTGTGCAGCTCCCGGCCAAGAGATTTTGTGAAAACTGGTTTCTCGAGGTGGTCATAAATCTCTACAGTAATTTGGAGAGCTGTACTTTTGTGATCCATTCTAACAATTCGCGTAAGATTCCGACAGTCCCTATCTGAAAGCTTTGGTTTTCTTCCGGAGTTTCGTTTCGACGAGGAGGCTTTTACTTCTTTCTCACATGCTGTCATTACTTTCGGGACAGTACTCCTTGATACACAAAGCATTTCGGCCGTTTTCATTACTGTAGCACCTGCCATACGAGCACCAACAATTTGACTACTTTGAAAGTTCGATAGATCTATAATCTTAATGAATTTTAATTACCTTTTTTCTGATGATGTCTGAAAATAAACGGCAATTTTAGCAAAACATGTTAGGCAACACTAATAATAAATAAAAAAACATAAAAATAAGTTTTTGGCGGCTTTATAGATATTCCAAAATTATGCTGCTATGATGCTAGGTGTTTCCATTATTTTGTCCAACCCCTGTACATACGTAAATGTGTGTATGTGTGTGTGTATATGTGTGTGTGTGTGTGTGTGTGTGCGTGTGTGTGTGCGTGTGTGTGTGTGTGCGTGTGTGTGAGCGTGTGTGTGCGTGTGCGTGTGTGTGTGCGTGCGTGTGTGTGTGCGCGCGTGTGAGTGTGTGCGTGTGTGTGTGTGTAGAATGAATTTCAGGTAAATGCTCCTTATATGTTAGTTAGTTAGTTAGTTAATTTGGCTCAAAAGCAAATAGCAAGGCCATGTAGGGGGACATGGAGTTAAGTACAGGGTGGTGTTCATGTAAAGAGTTCAGGCCACTTGAGGTCCAGGGAGGCTTTGAACAAAGCGGTCGTCGGCATCTTCACCATCTCGTCTGGCAGCTTGTTCCACGGATCCGCAACCCGGACGGAGAAAGCTCCTCTCCTTCGATTGAGATGAAATCGTCGCAGGTAGAGCTTTTCGGAATGACCCCGCAGCCGACGCTCCGGAGCAGGAGTGAAGAACAGCTCTTTCGAGAGGTTACACTTCCCGCTTATGATGTTGTGGGCGAGAATGAGATCACCACGGCGGCGGCGTTTTTCAAGAGAATAAAGGTCGAGCGTCCTCAGCCTTTCTTCGTAGGACAAATTTTTGAGACCATGAACCAGGCGGGTAGCCAGCCTCTGGACTCTTTCGAGGTGCTGTATGTCTTTGAGGAGATAAGGAGAAGAGGCTTGAATCCCATACTCCAATATGGGTCTCACCAGCGTGACATAGAGTGGCAGGAATATGGCTGCTGTGAGCATTCCGAATGACCGTCGAATCAAAAACAGAATTCCGCGCGCTTTGTTGGCAGCATGGACGCACTGGGCCGAAGGCGAAAAGGAGGAATCCACCAAGATACCCAGGTCCTTTACCTGATCGGTCCTCTCCAGCAGCAGACGACCCGGCTCGAAATCAAGTTGAGTTGCAGGAGTAGAGCCGACAGGCAGATGACAGCACTTTGACACGTTCAGACACAGGTCCCAATCGTTAGACCACTTCCAAATTTGGTGGAGGCATCGACGAAGATCCTCTATACTACCGCGAGGAGCGACCAGTTTGATATCGTCGGCAAATAGAAGGGTGTGTTGCGTGAGGTCGTCGGGCAAGTCATTTATGAAGACTAAGAACAACAAGGGCCCAAGCACTGAACCTTGAGGCACGCCACTGCTCGCACTGGAGACGTCGGACCGCGAACCATTAACTTGAACTTGGAAGGAGCGATCTGAGAGGAAGGCACCAACCCATCGTACAATATCCGGATGGAAACTATATGCTTGAAGCTTGACAAGTAGTAGGCGGTGGTTTACCGAGTCAAAAGCTTTGGCAAAGTCCAATAAAACGATGTCAACAGCATCACTATCATCGAGGATGCGCGTCACCAATTTATATGAAGTGCACCATTTTGCTTCATGATGACATTCCAGCTCTATGCATTTTCTATGTCTGTTTTTGCTACTGCTTCAGTTTCAAAATTTAACCGTTCGATGTCTAAAGCAATTTCTAATATTTTGTTACTTTGATAGAAGAGCATGCAACTCTCACCTGATATAAAGAAAAGTATGTTTAAAAGGCCTTCAACATTCATGTCACATGTCGACCATATGATATTTCCTGGGACAGCCTAACTCATTGTATGAAGTTGTTTCACTTTAACTGCGGAAAATATACTGTTCTATATGTGTAAGCAGTTTCATCTACCCAAGAAGAACATCCTTCTTTAAAATGACAGCATAAAATACTATGCAAGTTTAAAATATAGACAAAACTCTAGATAACAATAACAAATTCTAATATTCTCCATGACCCAAAAGACAATAATTTATTAAACTAAATGACTATAATATGATATGCTTATCGTCTCATTTGCAATTGGCATAAAACTGGAGTAATATCCCACTGTATGTATAAGTATATTTAAAATTCCCTCTAAGGATAGATAGAGAAATATTCAATTTAAAAAGTTATGCAAGAACCTGTAAGTATTATCAGGGCATTTTCAGCACAGCATTTATAACCTTTCACATTTTTATTAGCATTAAATATAATTGTTAATATTAACCACACACATTAACTTTAAACACGCTTATAAAACATGGATATTTCTATGACCATTCATGTCCACAATGAACGCGATTAAATTAGATGCCCGAGGAATGTTTCTATTTCATATGTATATTTAAGCGACTCATTCATTCTAGAAAATAAAGCTACTACAAGATTTTCGAATGAAATATAAAAAGAAAATAACTGCGATACAATTTGTGGTAAATATAATCTTTTTACGTCAGCTTTTGAGTAGTGTATTTAAAACATTGTCATTAGTTTTTTTTCTGTCTAGTCAATGTAATTAATATATTTGATTAGCATAATAGTATCATGGATGATAACGTTAACAACAATAAGAGCAATTGAAAAAAGAAACCTACTAATACACTAATTATAAATATTTCACATACTTAAGCATCAGATATTGTATGTATGGTTAAATATTGAATAAATCTTTGTGGTATGCTTCTGTAAAAAACTCAGCTGGGCGGACACTTTTAGCTAACATTACTGTCTTAATAGTTTATCTTGACCACCCGCTGAGGTCGACTTTGGCTTTCACCCTTGTGGGATCGAGAAATCGAGTACCAAATTAGTACTAGGGATCAATGTAATCGACCTAGCCCCTCCCCCGAAATCTCAAGCCTTGTGCCTTTAGTAGAAATGAATATTTTATCTTGACCCCCCACATTTTTGTAAAGTACTTAATAATAAACATATTGCTTCGACTCTGCGGTAATAGTGGGGATTTTGAAAACATAATAAAACAATGTTTTATATACTACTATAGCGTCGGATTGACCAAAGGTCTTGTGAGTGGATTCCGTAGGTGGAAACTGAAAGCAGCTCATTGTATGTATGTATGTATGTATGTATGTATGTATGTATGTATGTATGTATATGTATGTATGTGTGTGTGTGTGTGTGTGTGGTGTGTGTGTGTGTGTGTGTGTGTGTATCTTTGTGTGTTTTTGTGTCTGTATTTGTCCATCCCATCACCGCTTGACAACTGGTGTTGGTGTGTTTACGTTCTCGTAAATTAGCGGTTCGGTAAAAGAACCGATAGCATAAGTACTAGGCTTAGAAAATAAAATGAAGTTTTGGGTCCGATTTGTTCAACCAAAAGCCTTCAAGGCGTTGCTCCAGTATGGCTGCAGTCAAGTGACTGAAAGAAGTAAAAGAATAAAAGAAAATATTATACTCTAGGGAGAGATGATTTTAATTATTTGTTTTAATCAGCTAGGTGAACTGAGTCATCAGCAGTTAAAAAATGGTTATTGACACAGCGCAGCGCTTCCAACCAAGATACTCTGATCTCGTATTGAAACGAGCAGCAGAAATTCTCGTTAAATCAAATTCTTCATTACGGTCTAGACACCTACTTAGATGCAAACAGATGCTGTGTTTAACTACACTTCACCACTGAAAAATAAATAAATAAATAAATAAATAAATAAATAGATAAATAAATAAATAAAAGCAAGTTCGCTCTGTTATTAGGAAATTATTTTTTATTGCAGCGTAGTATTTCAAATTATCTTATGTTCACGGAGAGTGCAACGAGATAATGATATGTCTCTAAGTGATCGCTAGTGTTCGCATTGCCTCTTTTGCGAAAGTTCATCACGCACAAGCAATAAGTATCATTTGAAATGTCTTACTCGATTACATTCTGTTTCACAACCCTTTTTCTCTGTGCGGAAATTAACCATATGGAAACAATAAATTAAACTGAATTATCTGTGAACTATCCACTGAGTAATCAAATCTCTACTGACCATGGTAATAGCAATTTTTAATTTATTTTAATTTCTGTGGGTTTCTCTTCTATGTAACTCTCAAATAATTTGATCCGATTCAGAAGATAATTTTATTTGTCAGGAATGTAGTGAACGTAATTGTAAACAAATTATCACTTTTTATCTATTGGAATATCATTAAGTCTACAGAGCTAACTTCATTTATTTTTGCTCGTAGATGAATTTATTTGGTTTCCTTTTTGTTGTACATCATGATATTAGGTGTTGTTGTTGCAATGGCCCAGTGGTTAGGGCAGCGGACTCGCGGTCATAAAATCGCGGTTTCGATTCCCAGACCGGGCGTTGTGAGTGTTTATTGAGCGAAAACACCTTAAAGCTCCACGAGGCTCCGGAAGGGGATGGTGGTGATACTCTTACTTCCTGTTTCTGTTGTACCTGTATTTCAAGGGGCCGGCCTTGTCACTCTCTGTGTCACGCTGAATATCCCCGAGAACTACGTTAAGGGTACACGTGTCTGTGGAGTGCCCAGCCACTTACACGTTAATTTCACGAGCAGGCTGTTCCGTTAATTCGGATCAGCCGGAACCCTCATCGTCGTAACCGACGGAGTGCTTCCACCACTGTTATTTAAGCCAAGTCAGACTCAATCGATGACCAAAGTCCGTCTCACATATGACCATCCTGTGTCTTTCAGCTTTTGTACATTTAGAAGCATAGTTTCGAATGTCTCCTCCAATTTTTCTTTTAGATAAAGTAGGATGTGCTTTGAAATAGATTTGGCTGCCAATTCAAATAGGCTGTTTGACTGTGTGCGTAGGGGATTATTCGTGATATGATCAATATTAGTGTTAATGCGTGTGAGTCATGTTTGAAATTCAAAGACTCGAGGTTTTAGAAGCTGTGAAACGCTGAGTTGTTGGAGTATCGAACTTTTGCCTGAAGTTGTCTTAGTGCACCAACACCGTTTCCATGGTATATCGCTGGCAAATATAATGAAATCTCAGTATTTTCAGTTTACCAAATCAAAATTTAGAAGCGAAAGAAAAAAAAACAATATAAATAAAATAGTAAAAGCGAAAAGACCCGGTATGGCTGAGAAAAATAAAACAAATATGTCACTTTCTGTTCAGCCTGTTTTAGATGCTGATTGTGTCAAATAAACAAACCAGCAAAGAACGAAAGAGAGAAAGGAAAATACAAGATGTTGAGTGATTGAGAGGGAAACAATAAAATGTTAATTTCTCTGTCAAAGACTTCGAAGAAATGTCTGACTTAGTGTTCGCAAACAATCATCTTAAAATCTCGCTAAATATGCGCCACATTGTCTTCAAGGTTATCTGTTCTATACCTAATGTTTGTTTTCAGTTCTTGGCTGCAATCGGTAAAGACTGTAATAAAAGAAAGAATGGACCTTACGTAATATTCATTTTAAATCTATTCAGAGAACGAAATTGATATTTTAGATTTTTGTTCAACTCCAAAGAAAATGTATATATTGCAAAGTTTTCTGCAGACAAGGACTCTATCTGCAGCAACACCCCCCCCCTCTCATAATGTGGAATGACTCATATTCAATGAAGAATAAAGAGAGCAAGAATACAGTTGCCAATGCCTGAAAAGATTAATTTAGATTTTCATTGAATTTACATTGATAAATCAGAACTTGATGAATTAAACCTGACGGGTGAACTACAGATAAGAGATCAATGCATATATATATATATATATATATATATAATATATATATATATATATATATATATATGTGTGTGTGTGTGTGTGTGTGTGTGTGTGTGTGTATGTAAGTACGCATGCATCTCTTTCCGTCTCCCTCTCTTTCTCTCTCTCTCTCTATATATATATAAACATATATACATATATACATACATACATACATACATACATACATACATATACATACATACATACATACATACATACATACATACATACATACATACATACATACATACATACAAATGTAATAAAAATAGGCATAACTTTAAAGAGAAAATAGAAACCAATATTGTGTAGAAGTTTTTTCTAAAATAATTTTATAAATATCTGGCTTGATAACATTTGAAGATATATATTAACAGCATGATAGTTATATTTTTTCCCGTCCATTTTATATAACTACCAGCGTCTCTTAACCTTGCACATCCAGCTTTCAAAATGTTATATGCCATTGATTTGCCTATGCTTGCCCGATTGCTTGTTGGCATAAGTCATCGCACCTCTATATCAAAAATAACTGAAATAAGTTTTATTTTTAATATTGTTTTCAGTCACCTTGCCTTTTAGCGAGTCTGTCTCCCAGTTTCAGTTTACACGTTATTAAATTCTCGAAAATGAAACTCCAATTGAAATGTATTCACATATATAGTGAACGTGACAATGTGCAATGTATTGATGATATCGGTAGTTGTATTAGTAAATAGTAAAAATTACAATCAAATACTGATCACATATGTAGAGAATATTTCATTTTCGGTTTCATTTCCGAATCTCACAATGGCTATTTGGTCAAACATTACTTCCAATTAGAAGATAACATCAGATATATTGCTATTTTTGATTCAATTTTTCATTCGCTGGTAAGCCAAATAATTCTGTTTTACCCGTGTAAGCTATTGGTTAAACCAGAACTTACGTTTTCGTTAATCTTAATATACTGTTAGGTCTATAACTATAGCTCCATTCAATGTCTACTTTTCTTATAAAATGAGGGGAAAATAAAATGCAATACTGTAAATGGCAACATATCGTTAACTTGCTAGCGTATCACTAACCTTCAATGCAATGATATTAAACAAAATCCATTATATCATATTCAGATATTTCTTGTAGAAAGTGTTTTCTCAATGATAGACTGCATAGGAAATACATTCTTTTATTGGTGTTCCATTCTTTTCATGTTCTTTTCATCCATTTTAAACGACTATCAGCGTCTTCTAACCTAATGCATCCAGCTTTCAAGATAGTATATTCCTCTGTTTTGTCTCACACGAAATTTCGTAGTGGAGAGAAGCAAGTCGATTACATCGAGTGGTATTTGTTTTATCGACCCCGAAAGAATGAAAGGCAAATTCGGTCTCGGCGGAATTTGAGCTCAGCACCTAAAGATAGGAAATATGACGTTTAGCATTTAGTTTGGCGCGGTAATGCTTCTGCCAAATCACCGCCCTTCTCCTTTAATTCCCTTTTTTACAAATGTACACTCAGAATTGGCCATTCTTCCAACATATACCCACCTTTCAACAAACTTACTACAAAGCAACACTTCTTTCTCCACCCTCAAATTCCTTTTCAAGTGAAACTTTAAAAAGTTGATGAGGGCCTGGCCAAAGAAGAAAGGGTCTAACTTTAGCCCTTTCAGATGTGTCCACCATACTACCTCAACAACCAGACAAATAAAATCTGCGTGCCACTCCTGGTCATAGGATGGTTGTAGAGCAATCCTCACTAGGGGCTCACCTGCGTCATCCAAATCCACTTACAAAACTTTGGTCGACACGAGGCTATAGTAGAAGACACTTGCCGAAGTGGGACGCAATGGGGCTGAATCCGGAATCATGTGTTTCAGAAGCAAGCTTCTTATACACAACCACTCCTGCGCCTATGTATGCATATAAAAGAAAATAAGATGACAAAAGAATAAATGATTATTATATGAACTTCATTAGCTCACATCTGTTTCTGTTATGAGATGAAGTAGACTTATAGTTGAGTACTTGAGTGACACCTTATAGCTTCATCGGAGGCATACACTGAGTTATCAGTCCCGCAATGCCAAAGTGAAATATATATGTGTGTGTGTGTGTGTCAGTAGCTTACACTCCGTAACTTACAAAGCCTTTATGGTTCTTGCTTCCAAATATATTATGTAGTATTAAACAGTTTAAGTATATATTCATTAAATATGACTGGAATTGACGGGTGAACGTTTGGCCCAATGGGATGTGCAAGGAACCCTGTAAGCGTTGATTTGTGGTTTGATTCTGGATAGGATTAATTAGCTCATCATTTTTCGGTCATTTGTTTGTATATAAAAATTGTCGCTTCAAATGGAAGAATATATATTATCGTGATATATATATATATATATATATATATATATATTCTTTTATTTGTTTCACTCACCTGACTGCAGCCATGCTGGAGCACCACCTTACGGAGTTTTAGTCGAACAAACCGATTCTTTGTAAGCCTAGTATTTATTCTATTTGCCTTTTTCGCCAATCCGATGTGACGGGGACATAAATAGACCAGCATCGGTTGTCATGCAATGGCGGGAGGGACAAACACAGACACAAATACATGCATACATATATATTTACGACGGGCTTCTTTCAGTTTCTGTCTACCAAATCCACTCACAAAGGTTTGGTCGGCCCGAAACTATAGTAGAAGACACTTGCCCAAGGTGCCATGGAGTGGATCCGAACCCGGAACCATGTGCTTGTGAAACAAGCTTTTTACCCCTACACACACACACACACACACACACACACATATATATATATATATATATATATATATATATATATTCATATGTATGTATATATGTATGTATGAGTGTGAGTGCGTGTGTGTGATTGTGTTTGTGTTCGTGGACAGAGAAATCGTGAACAGACTTTCAATGAATCATCGGAAGCAAACTGAACAGAGAAACAATGAGAACGAGAGAGAGAGACAGTGAGAGAAACAATGCATCCGCACACACACGCGTGAGTACACACACACGCACACACACGTATGCACGCACATACACACACACACGCACGCGCCCCTACACACATGCACGCACCCCTACATACACGCAAGCACCAAGGCAACGTTTAACATGTTACGTATTACTGCAGACAACAAATCAAAACCGCTTGTCTACTGAAGGAGTTTAAATGGCCTGTCATTATAAATATAATATTTCACAAGGCGTTCGTTCTTTGCTGTTGTTAGAGAACTTCAATAATACCTGATCATTTCATTTGATTTCAGAAGGTAGAGATACTATGACAACATTTTTATCGTTTCGTAGAAGAATTAGCGACGTAAAAGAATAGAATGAGATATAATCAGGAATCGAGCCTTATGAGATGATTAGATACCCGAGCCTCTACGAAGGATTATAAAGAAATAACTATAACTTTCTTTCAACAGTATGCCATTCTCGAATACTGCTCTGTGATTTTTTTGCTTCGATCTCTGATCTTAAGAAAAAAACAATTAATAATGTATTTTCTTTATAATAATATATCAAGTATCTCTATTATCATCGCGCTTCAGTTTCTAGTTCCTTTGTTTTATTTTTCGTTTCCAGCCTGCTGACACTCTTCTATTTTATTGTTCTGTCTAGGAACTACAAGGAAAAGCAGCTTTCAAAGAAGGCGCATCCCATTTTTTGTCATTATATATTGCTCTTTAAAACATTATCTAGCTGTGCGTTTGTATCACTGACCAAAAATGGTCGTTAGCCACTACCATATAACCAACATTCGTGTAGCTACAGAGCAGAAATACGGCACGTTCTGGAGACAGGTATGAAAATTCAACAACTACAAATAATACTGACGCTGTTCGCATAATAATCCTTTCTACTGAAGGCACAAAAATGTATATATTTCTATGGACTTTACTGTACCCTGCTAACAGCAGAGTGCATGGAAACTTATTAATAAATACATGTATAATATCCATACACATCCATACACATCCAGTTAGGTGCGCACGTTCCATCAGATCTGGGATTGAACTGGCCTTAAACAAATGGCCGAACTTCTAATGGATCATGGATGACTAATGCACAGTCACACATACAAATCACAAACACAGTTACTGTCATGCGGGTATACGCACACAACCAAATATACACGCACGATTACGCGCACGACCACTCGCCTACAGTGACTCTTACACATTGTCTCCACGAACTCTTCGTCCACTCTTACCCATACTTTCTCTTCTAAGCATACACACATCTCTATATATACAGGAATACATAATATCACTTGTCATACAGACTCAAGGGAGACCTTCAAGAGAGAAACCAAGTCATTAAGGAGGTCACGAATAGCGAGGAAAGGACTTTGATTTATAAACAACCGGTTGATTGTTTAACCAACATATTATAAAAAACGATCGATTAGTTAGTTGTTTAGATACTCAAGGAATTGACTAAAAGTAAAGAAGTGGTACTGAACCAGTGCGTGTATTATCTTTATTACTGGCGTAATAAACCCCCCTCACCAAGACGCAAGACGCAACAATATATATATATATTATATATATATATATATATATATATATATATATATATATATATATATATATATATATAATATATATATATATATTGTGTTAAATGTCTTATTGGAAATACTAAATACTTGATCTAAACATGAGGTTGAAATTCTTGTTTCTCTAGAAAGAGAATGCGGATGCATCCACAGAAAACAAGTTCGGCAATGATATTATGAAAGAAAGTACCTGAACTTTTTGAGTCTGACCTGCTTAACAAGCTAAAATGTGATAATTTTATAACAAGCATCACCTACCAAAATTGCAGACAAGCTGTGCATTAATTTTACTGAATTTAAAATAATTATTGATTTTGACACAAGATTAGCATAAAGTTATTTTTTAACGCCTGTGAGAACATGTTCGATGTTACTTTCGAGTACATGGTTTTATACAACACGTAAGACCACAAGCATACAACTTCATCTGTGATAAAACTATAGGGCGATATGTATAAGGTGTTGTTTTGTCTTGGTCTGCTTTATTAAGATTCTCCCCAAGGAAGGTCCTGTGTATATAATGTATAAGCTAACTGTAGCTTTCGAGTTGTGTAGATAACACGTCAAAAAGTTACGACACGTTCCTTGATCACTGGTCCACTGGCAACGGTTTTGTATTTAAATAGTTTTTAGTAAAACAACCTGAAGTCTGCAAAAGAATGACACTGTTTTGAAATGTTCTTTTAAGAAATCGAACGCCTATCGCGATGACTGCTTTACCACAGTTTCGAAGCTCCTCTATTTCTTTGATAGAAAGTCATAAATTATATTTCGATATAAATCATATCTCACACACATCTGTTGTTTTTGTAGTAAGATGAAGTGAATTCGAACTATTAAAGGTGAAGTCAGTGAGCAATTAAATATTCGAATCAATGCGTTTTTCTACAGTAATAACTTATCTGACAGATACAAATTTATTTGTAACATTGTTTTTTTCGTTACTTATGCTGAGTATGTGTACGGGGCTACAATCTTTGTCTGTACTGCACAAATTTTACTTCTTCGAAAATAGAAAATAAAAAAAATTAAAATATTGAATTTCCATGGAAACATTTTCAGCGAATATAACACGCTCGAAATTTTTTTTCTTTTTCTTGTATCAGATTTTCACGCGATTCCAATTATTAGTTGTTTTGTAGACTTGTTTTAAAAGAATTACCTGGAAGTCTGTTTTAGCTCTGGTGTCCTCCCACATGCGAATATATTACCTCAGTGCGTTGTCCTAGTGCGATTGTTTCTATGCACTGTACCCAGTATTACACTGGTTTTGACATTGGTGGATATGAACTGAGAACTAAAGAGGTATTACGAAATATCAGTGTAAGGGTTCTGTCAACCACCCTACAATCATCCTGCTAATGATAATAGGTATACTTCCCACATGTAGAACTGTACAATTTTTTTACGAGAAAATGAAAGCTAATGAAATCATAGGCAAAATAATCTTCAAAACACAGACAAGACTTATTTTGACTGGAAAACCAATAAAGTTGTTGGCGAAACTTGAATTGAAACTGTACCATGTAATCTTTTATGCTTTCACATCTATTTCTTTGGCGCATTCGACCAAAATCAGGAAACTAAATCATTTACTATCTTATCTGTTTTTGTACCTTTGTATCTTTGTATATATCCGTATGTATGGAACCGTGTATATATATCTATATATATATATATATCTATATATATATATATATATATATATATATATATATATATATATATATATATATATATATATATATATATATATATATATATATATATATATTTCTGTGAGAATTAGAAGTTGGAAAACCAACCAAGGGATGGTACCTATCCAGTATACCGCCGGTAGTGTACCCAATTATTCATACCCAAATGCTGGTTATTGCGTGGCAATCTCGCAATTGAGTGTCATATATGGACGGGAGTAAAAAGTGGTTTAGCCTTAATTTATACGGTAAATAAGAAAATGGAATAGATAGAAAACGACATACATCATTCGGTAGACAATTCCAGTGTGTCTATTATTCCAAAGCATTAGAAGAAAACATATGTACTACAAGTGTATATTTTCTTCTAATGCTTTGGAATAAATAGACACACTGGAATTGTCTACCGGGTGATGTATGTCATTTTGTATCCTCTCTATTTTCTTATTTGGTATATATATATATATATGGGTAAAATATGAAAAATCAACGAAAATGCATATTGCAAATAGAAAAAGGTTATTTATGACAGGTAGTGACAAATATAAACATTTAGATTGACTGAGGTAGTATTACGAGTCATAAAGGTCATTATTAGGAGATGATTATAAGATGATAATAAAGTAAGAGAACAAAACGAACCAGTGGTTTGCGCGAAGGCTATTCATCGTTTGATATATATATATATATATATATATATATATATATATATATATATGCGCGTGTGCGTGTGCATATATTGTGTGTATATGTGTGTATCACTTTCCAGATATTCTGAAACTATGTTAAGACAGGCAGTCCTAGGTTACTCTGATTCAGTATGTCATTACTGTATATCTAATAATCTGAGTTGCTAAATTTCGTTATTCCAGACTGAAGAAACCGGCTATACCATTACTTTGAACACACTATTCTAAACACTGCTAATCACTGATGACTAGTCTGAAGAATGTAGTCGGCACCTGAAGACAATGCAGAATCCCACTAAGCAATAAAGCCTTGTGTTAAATTGGATAAAAATGACACAGGAACTTATGAAATGCTCCAGATTGCTTATTGATTAACTTGTATGAGCCGAGCTTTTGTTTTCTGCTCCTCGCATAAGAGGCCAAGCAAAGCAAGTCCTACGGGAAATTAATGATGATCCCCTTTTTCCATTGCAAGGGCATCATTAACACCTGCTGGGTTTCCCTGGCCAGATCGTCGAAGAAGTGTACGTTGAGGGGGTTTTAGTAAGTTCAGGACGAGATTTTATCAGAAAAGAGCCGATCGGTTACACAAGGCCAACGCACTACTCCCCAACTTATTACTGGTAACCAGCTACTTGACAGAGACTAACGTCAAAACTGTCCCTCACTCTCCCTCCCAATAAACCAAACCTTGCTCCCTGTGACTTTTAGCTGTTAGCCAAAGCTGAAGGAGAAGATGAAGGGTTTTGGCCATCTTCACTTTTGAGGACTTCCATGGTGCATTCACGAAGTGGCTGGAGCGCTACAAGGGCATTGAAGTCAAGATCCTACTTTGAAGGAGTTTAGAGTCTTACCTCTGGTGACAATAATAAACTAGGTCCATTTTCTCATTGATAGATAGAGATTGCAGCTTGGTAGAGTAATGGTATGTATGTACAGTTTTTCACAGAGGCAGATATGGGAATTACAAGCTCCAGCTCCTCCAATGTTCGTAATTGCAGATGTTTTTATCCTTATCTTATCCACTATTGCTGGTTACGTAAAGTCTTTTGCTTAACTCTTCTTGTGATAACTGTTGTCGCTGAAATATTTCCCAACGAACAGAGTGACGACTAACTAACGTATGCCTAGTTACACATAGCATCCAAAGTAAAAAGCTGATGTCGCTAAAATATCACGCCCTACGGAATGCCAACTATGTTGATGCCAACACGCTGTCTGCTGTAGTACGTGGAACTTTCAGTAGAAGAACTGATGTCACTATGATAGCAAAATCAACTACGTAATTTCAGCTGACCAATGGAAGAAATGCTCTCGTCAAGAAGCCTAAATACCTTCGACTAGAACTCCAAGTACACTGAATGTGATTTGAAATTTCTTTTAAATTATATTCATTCAGTATCTGATCACCTGGTGATATTGAGAAGTTCTACGCCCAAAATAACTTTAAATAATGTGGAAATGAAATATTCTATGATTAAAAACATATAATGCAAACCGAATATGTTGAGTGCAAAATCTTTTGTTTGCTTTTTTAATATGATTTTTTTTATTCACGAATCTATGTACCGAAGAAAATATTCATACATTTTTAATCGAACACTTTCTTATATGCTAATGCACCAGTAATGTGCTTATCATAACTTCTTAGAATGTTTTATATATACAAAATAGTTTAACTAATGTTAGAATTAGTGGCCCTGTAAGCAGGGTGTCTGTATACAATTAAGGTTATAATATATCAAAACAAAATATGTATATGTGCATGAGTGTAAATATAAGTATAAACGCATGAATATCTACGTACGTACTAATATATATATATATATATATATATTATATATATATATATATATATATATATATGCACACACACACACACACACATACACGCACACATGTATACATATGACGACAAGGTGAAGTTTAGTGTGGTTAAATGTACGATGAAGAGTCAAAATTTATACGCACTCTTGTTTTCAGTGTATTTTGCAGGGGAGAAAGGAGTACGTCATTTTTCTATATTTTCTCCTTCCTTTCCGATGAACATGGCCCAGCGGTCCACTAGTTTGCTGTATTCATTCCAGGAAGAAGGATTTCGCTTTGTCGTGCAACCATTTATGCACTGCTTCCTCCACGACCTCGTAAACTATCTTTGAGTCTGTTCAAATATATGATAGTCGGAAGGGTAAGATCTGGACTGTTAGCAGTGTATTTCAGCACCTCAAAATCCATTTGGTGAATGCTTTCAACCGTCTGGGTGGCCGTGTGTTGGCGTGCATTATCATGCAACAACAAAACTTTCTTCGTCAAGAGGCTTCGGTGTTTGGTGAGAATTGCTGGTTTCAGTTTGTTGTCCAGCAAAGTATCTTGCACTGTTAATATTACACTCCTTTTCCAGAGAAATCAGATCACTCTTCTTTGTTCTTCTTTGGTTCACATAGCTAATGGACCGGCCATGCTTACACTGTAAAGCCAAAAAGAAAAATGGCGCGATCAGGCCCAAAATCCGAGCACGTTATCACAATAGCACCAACGCAGAAGGCAGTGTGACAATAATAAAGATATGTTATGGCAAAAGTGCGAATAATGTCTGATTTCTCCTCCTATATGGGGATAGGTTTCGTTCCCCGACAACAACAAAAAGGTTAGATTTACTATCTTTTCGAAACATTCATTTATTCTTCAATACTCATCTTCTTAGATGAAACCGCTGTGGGTTATAGATATTATGTACAAAAAATAAATCCTTTCCTGTTAATAGATGATTTTTAAAATGTCATTAAGAATACCACGGAAAAGAGAAACCTTCATAAATTGTCCATAGTTTCTGCAAGGACATCGGGATGAGCAAGTGACTGGACAAATGTGCCGAAGTGACACTGAAAAGAGGGAAGTTAATCAGCACTGAAAACGCTGCATTTGATATAGACGCGGGAAGCAGAGAATTAGACTACAATCGCCAATTACAAATATATAGGAATAGATGAAACAGCTAAAATACAATACACAAAAATGAATGCGACAATTAGAAGATAGTATTACAGAAGAGTTAGACTAATATTATATTCTGAACCAATGCTAAAAATAGGATAATAGGGTTAATTAAGAAACGTAGATAGAAAAACTAGATGTCACCATCCCAGAGCAAATGCAGACAGAATATATCTACCCCCGCTCAGAAAGAGGCTGTTTCCTGACAGAGACAGAGGACTACCATAAAATAACAACAACTGGACTAGAAAAGTACTTAGAAATAAAAGTGGGAAAGTATTACGTATAATAAAAGCAACACAAGAAGAGAAAACACTTTTGTCTCTACACAGAGAGGCGACAAAATACATAACAGAAACAAACTACAATGATATACTGATCACAAATGAAAGCATAGTAGAAATGGTCAAAGCGACAAAAAGCAGCATGAAAACAGAAATACAAAAGAAAAAAAGAAAAACTAAAGAAGAAATGGAGAGAAAATTCACTGCATGGCCGATACTCTGCAAGACTCGATAGAGAGTAAGTGAGCGTAAGTAAAAGCCAACAATGATTCGAAAGCTCTGGACTAAAATCTGAAAGAGAAGGACTGATTCTCATTGCACAAGACCAATGCCTGATTACAAACAACTATAAAAGCAAAATAATGAAAACAGGCCCTAACACCAAATGCAGAATGTTCAACCAGCACAATGAAACAGTTGACCACATATTTTCTGGCTGTCTAGTTCTTGCTAAATCTAAATATATATTCAGGCACGACTGAGTAAATAGTTACATCCACTAGAAAAGACGCCATCACTAAAGCATAAAAACTGACAATAAATGGTATAAACATGTGTCAAACAAAGCACAGTACAACGACCAGGCCAAAATAATCTGGGACATGCCTGTTCAAACTGATAAAGAAATAATAGCTAATCGCCCAGACATAATAATCAAGGATGGCAAAAAAAGACAACTGCTTATTAATAAACATTGCAGTCCCTTCTGATCAAAATATTGTCCAAAAGGTTGATAAATTGCCAAAGTACAAAGACCTCGAAATTAAAGTATTAAAGATGTGGGGTGTGAAGATGGAAACAATACCAGTTATAAACAGAGCACTGGATATCACAAAAAAGAAGCAATATATGAACTAAAATGTAGAACTTATAGCTGGGCCCTCAACACTACACATTATCCAATAACTAACCCTCTTAGGAACAACCACATCTTACGCAAGAAACTATTGAATAATACAAACGAAACGAAACAATCCACATATGCAAATGAAAGGCAAAGTTTACTTCGTCGGGCCGACCAAAGTCTTATGAGTGGATTTGGTAGACGGAAACTGAAAGAAGCCCGTTGTATGTATGTATGTATATGTATATGTATGTGTGTATATATTTGTGTGTCAGTAATTGTCCCCCAACATCGCTTGACAACCGATGCTGGTGTGTTTACGTCCCCGTCACTTAGCGGTTCGGCATAAGAGAGCGATAGAAGTACTACGCTTACAAAGAATAAGTCCTGGGGTCGATTTTCTCGACTAAAGGGGGTGCTCCAGCATGGCCACGGTCAAATGACTGAAGCAAGTAAAAGAGTTAAAGAGTAGAATAATGAAGATTCTGCTGCTACTGTTGATAATGATGATGATGATAAATGAAAATGGAAAGATTTAAGACTGAAATAATTGCATTTGTCTAAACGAATTAAATAATTGTAATGTGATTGGGCGAATCAATAACTATAGCATGTGTCTGTATTAATGATGTATTTATCTTAGAGAAAGATAGTCGAATGTGTAATTGCCTGCGATATGAATTTATGCTCGTATCCCAGCTCTTGAAGTGAAGGAGTCTATCAATAAAGTGCAAGACATGTATGTTTCTGATTGTTCCTATCTTAATCTATTATATATATGTGTATATATATATATATATAAACATATATATGTGTGTGTGTGTGCGTGTGTGTGCGTGCGTGTGTGTGTGTCTATGTGCGTGTGCGCGTGTGTGTGTGTCTGTGTGTGTGTGCGTGTGTGTGTGTAAGTGCGTGTGTGTATATGTATGTATATATATATTGATATATATCATATATGTATGTATATATATACACATATACATACACATGTGTGAAGAGATATCTTTGTATAGGCATATATGAGTGTATATATCAATGGGCACACAGATATATGTGCATACATTTCTCTCTTTCTCTTTCTCTCTCTCTCTTTCTCTCTCTCTCTTTCTCTCTCTGTGTCCCTCTCTCTCTCTCTCTCCATATATATATATATATATATATTTACACACACATATATGCAAGCGTGTGTATGTGTGTAGATAGATAAATATAGATAAATGGAAAGATCTAAGGATACATATACAGACATACATAGATATAATACTGGAAAGGTAAAGGGGCAAGTAAAGAGAGCATTCAATGAAAGCGGAAAAAGAAAACAAAAGATGTAAGTGCTAAACAACGTTGAGTACCGTCAATTAAAGGTAAAGATACCACAATATCCGAATTAAATGTCTCGTTTCATTAATCTCTTAAAGCGAACATTTCCATGAATTCACATTAACCGGTTCTTTTTTTTTCGTTTTGTACTTACTTTTTTCCCTATTTCCGGTTATTTTTATTTTAACTCTATTATTTCTGGCTACATCTCTTTGATTTTGTTTCACACCCTTCCTTCTTCCTTCCGTATGTAACCATATAATATTGTTTCATGCGTAAGTTGTTATGTGGTTAAAGGAGAATAGCTTAACATCAATTCTGATGTAAATGAGGCTTGTTAGAACTATGAAAAATTTTTAAGATATCTTACTCTAATGTTAATAAGTTACACGTATTTTGTAAGAGCTTGCCAACTTACTTAATTTACTTACGTGCAAATATATGCATATAAGCACCCACATATATGTGTGTGTGTGTATGTGCTTGTGTGTGCATGTGTGTATGCAGGTGAGAAATTTGGAAAAGTGTATAAGGAGCGACCAATAAGTAAAATAAGTTATTGCGTTTACACAATAAAACTTGTCTCCAAACTTTTGGATCATTTTCTGTCTAATATTTGATAAGGGGAATCTTACCCAAAATATTAGGAAAGCATTAAGCAACCTGTGTCGAATTATAAAATGTCTCCTGAGTTTTTCTATTCATTGGCATCACCTTACAAACTTTGCCTATCTTCTCAACTACATCGCTTAAGGTTTTTGTTAAAACTTATCAATTACAAAATTCAAGGCTACAATAAAATTTCATTCCTTTTGTACACATACAAACATGTGTGTATGTAAGTGCCTGTGTGCGCTCGTTGTGTATGTGTGCTCGTCTATGTGTGTATGTGTATGTGAGAGTTTGTATGCATTTATGTAATGTATATAAATATATATACACTTAAGTATTACACAGCATATTAAAAAACAGTATTAGATTTATTTTTACATGGTAATAGTTCGCAGCGACTTCAAATTGTCAGCTGAATCGCCTTTGAGACATTCACATGC